>NW_019418352.1:0-15460 GCF_000390285.2 Anoplophora glabripennis | reverse complement strand
TTAGGAGAAAGTACAAAATTAGTGGAATCCTATTTAAATGATAGAGTTCAATATGTTCAAGACAACGGTGTTAAGTCTGGTTTAAAGAATACTATCCATGGTGTGCCCCAGAGCTCAGAATTGGGCCCTCTGCTATTTTTAATTTACATTTACGATTTTCCAATTTTTTTAGATGGAAATACTAATAGTGTGTTATTTGCTGACGATACTAATATAACCTATAGAAATAAAGACTTAATTTTATTAATAGTCCAATTAACTAAGCCTTTAAATCGAAATTTTGTCAACTTGGCTGAATTTTTGATATGAGTTAGTTTAAGGTATATTATAACAATAAGTGAGAGTAATTTTTTGTTCAACCCCCGGCCAAGGGTGGAAAAAGATAAAACAAAGGGCTTTTTCAAGATAACTCAAAAAGGGTAAGAGAAAGAAAAGAAAAAGCTAAGAGACCATTTTTATGTAGAATTGCCTGCTTTACAACTTTTATGAAAAACTTTTTTTTCTAGCTCTTACCCTTTTTGAGTTATCTTGAAAAAGCCCTTTGTTTTATCTTTTTCCACCCTTGGCCGGGGGTTGAACAAAAAATTACTCTCACTTATTGTTATAATATACCTTAAACTAACTCATATCAAAAATTCAGCCAAGTTGGCAAAATTTCGATTTAAAGGCTTAGTTAATTGGACTAAACAGGGAAATCACCTTAAATTAATTCAGTCAAGGGCAAAGGTTTGCTTCTAATAACTGAACAAGTCGAAAACAGTGACTATGGTTTTTACTCTACGAACTGGAGAACATTTAAATAATCCAAATTTTGTTAAATTTTTAGGAGTATACCTAGACTCTAAATTGTTATGGGACCAGCATGTCTATTATATTTTTTCCAAAATATCAAAGCATCTATATTTGCTCCGTACTCTCTCATATAAAGTATCCAGAAATATTTTAATAACAGTATATCATAGTCTCATTCACTCTGTTTTGTCTTATGCAATCCTTGTTTGGGCTCACGCTCCCTCGAGCCGGCAAGTGTTTTCACAACAGAGAAAGGCTATCAGGGTGATATCGGGCTTAAACTATAGAGATGACTGCAGAGATCAGTTTATTGAATTGAATATACTCACATTCCCATGTACTTATATTTTCAACTGTATTATGTATGTTAGAAACAATATAGAGTCATTTAACTGTAATCATGAAATTCATACTTATAATACCCGCAATAGGAACTACCTCTCAAATAAACATCTAAGACTAACTAGAACACGAAATGGTACAGGATATTGGGGTTTAAAATTCTTTAATGCTCTCCCTGATTATGTAAGGATTTTAAATATGAATACTTTTAAAAAAAGAATTAAGAATTATTTATTGAGAAACGCCTTTTATGATTTTAATCAGTTTTTATCAAGTGACTTGCACAATATTTAATTTGTTAGTTTTAACTATTTGTTGGTTCTTATCATCTGTACCTATCTACATGTATTGTTTTGTATGTTTGTAGTATTTTTAATGATGTTGTTAGTCTGTAACTATTTTATATTGATTTTACCTATTTTTGTATATTTTTATATAGTAAGTAATCTCAGCGTACTAAGTTATGTCCTTTTCCTTTTCTTTTGACGTGTGTAAACACTCTGGTGTGTATTGACATGAATTGAAATAAATAAATAAATAAATAAATAAATAAATATAGATCAGAGAAATCTGAACCTAGGAGAGTGAAATCTAAATAAATAGAAGTAATTTACCAATTTACCATCCCTTCCTCCATCCTAGAACTTCTGGTTTAATCCTTGCAATTGAAAATGAGAATATGCGTTGCAGTGCGAATTAGAAAGCAACATGTAATCTAAAGTAGCAAATGCCTATTTGCAAATGATTGCAGTTGTCCAGTGGCAGAAAGTCCTCGATTTCGACAAGGCATTGCACTCGTTAATAGCGTCGGCGTTAAACAGGAACGATGTTGTGCATAATCTAATAGTTACTCGGTTTGCAGAGACAACTTCAATCAAGCCAAATAATGATCTCACGGCTGGTAGTTTCGAAATTGATTGGTTTGTGCCGGCGTCGCTGCGGCAAAACTGGCGTTGGTCAGGGAGCCATTCGGAAACTGCTGTTTCTGATGATACAGCAACTTAATAGTGTATGAGCTTAGAGAGGTCCGAGCTTAGGATTTAAGATTTACATTAATTTGGAGACTGGGGATCGCCCTGGCGCTGTGGGGCGGTTAAAATAATAATTAATGTGTAGCAAATCTCGCTGCTTTGGGCACTTCTGGAAACACTTTGGAAACTTTTGGTTGCGAAAGTCAGAGACGTGGTATGCAAGACTATTTTGCCGGTATTAAAAATTGGTTATAGATTCGTAAGAAAAATTGGAAACTCGTATTTTTTATTTTTGCCAAGTGGCCCCCTCTTTCGGAGTTACAGGCTCCTGAAATCCGCCCCAAAGAACAGTATTTTTTTTATATCTCAGAACCCTCTTGTACGAGTATCATTAAATTTGCTACACAGGGGTTTTATGACATGTGGAATCTGACCTTTTTAGATATACAGGGTCTCTGATATGTATGGAAACGGTCGACTGTCTCCTAAAGTGAGATAGCTATCGAAAAATCATAAGACGCAAACGTTTTAGGTTTTTTTTAAATCTCACAATAAATAAAAATTAAGTATACAGGGTGTTTCTAAAATAGGGTTCCAAACTTCTGCTGCGTTTATAACTCATTAAAATAAGCCAAAAAGTTCCTATTAACCTGTGCCCTAAAACACACCCTTAGGAAGTTATATGCCCTTAAAAGAGCTCAAACAAAACTGTTTTTTTTATACTTCAATTTTCCACTCACCACTTTTAGTAATTAAACACTTTAAAGCTCAATTGACGTTTATTAATAACTTAAATTGTTAAGCGTTGTGGCAAAGTCAGTCTTTTATTTGCCATGGTAAACAGATTTTTGTAATTTTTGGTTAATAACTTAAAGAGCAGAGTAATTTTCAAACTCAATTTACTCGAAAACCATTGGAAATATCGATTTGGACAAAGATAATATTTTTTACGTAAAATTGTTAAGATTTTATAAATCTGTAGAGAAAATTGTAAAAAAAATTGAAATAAAAAAATTACGGACCGAAAACCTCCTTCACCAACCTAAATGGGACGCATATAATTTGCATGTCGAAAAACGGAGTAGCCCATGTTATTTAACGTAAAAAGTTATGCAAGACCCATACATTTTTTCTATTTATTTGCGACCGTTTTGTTAATAATAAAAAAAAACAGTTTTGTTTGAGCCCTTTTAAGGGTATATAACTTCCTAAGGGTGCGTTTTAGGACACAAGTTAATAGGAACTTTTTGGCTTATTTTAATGAGTTATAAACGCAGCAGAATTTTGGAACCCTATTTTAGAAACACCCGGTACATAATCAGTCAAAAAGTCATGACGAAACAATATTGCTTTTTGTTTAATGGAACACCCTGTATATTATTCCATATTTCAAATCTTCTCAAAACTCTAAACAATTCATATAGCACATCATGTTACTTTGAAAGTAACTTTTACTACTTTCAAATTTTTAAAAGAAAAAGGGATATGATTTAATTTTATTATTAATTTTTTACAGAAACAAAAGAGCATAATAGTTCAGGGTTGATCAAAATGCATGAAACGAAAAAATATTGTGGGTTACTTTCGCTGTACAGCAAGAAATAAACGCTCTCTCAACGGTACTAATAAAGAATTTTATTGAAAACTGGTGTATAGAAAACTTGTGTATGAAAAAACTTGTTAACAGGGTGAATGTTCGTTGGAGAGTAGTCTTCTCTGTCATTCGGTTGTATGTATCTTGGTAGTCGGTGGCAGAAATCCCTGGTCCTGGCGCCACTCTACAGGCGTCGGCTTCCGGGAACCCTGTGGTGCGTCCGGCGGCGTTCTTGACGTAACGCCTAAAAATGGGTCACTTGCAACATGTGTACCCACAATATATTTTGTAACGTTCAATTACCAGTTAGCGATAGAGGCACAAGAAAATTGATAAATTAAGTAAATATGGTCACCACTGTACATGAGACTCTTAACACGTTGTGAGAATTAAAGGCAGTAGAGGTCTTTTAATATCTCATGTGCCGCGAAATGCGCGAAAGGCGTGGCGTATCCCCATAATTCTTCTAATAAGCACGTTGTGAAAACATTGACTCAGAACTAGACCATGTGCATCATTACAAGTAGACATGAACTAAGGCGCTCGGGCATCAATAAAGTATACTGGCGAACGTTCGTTATATATATTTTTATTGTTTAAATTAAAATAATAAAGAATAGGGCATTTTATTATGATATTTGTAAGCGGATCAAAGGCTTGTTTACGCTAGAGCTCGAGAGAGACTGTGAATAATAGGTGTAATGTTTTTAGGACGTAGAATAATTTAGGCGACGGTCGGAATTATGTTTCTGCCCATATGAAGGTCAAAGCTCATAAGATTTTAAAACATATCTAACACTGGTTGCAATAGATTTTATTTATTTGAAAATTTTACATACAGAAAAAGAAACATACATCATGTAAAAATATGGGCAAATATTTATAAGTTTTAATTTATGGCTTCCTAAATTTCCGTAATCTCCCTTAAACTCCTTAAATTCCTGAAAAAGGCAGAGATGAGATATCTAGTGATAGTAAACAAATATTACGTTAAATAATTAAAACAGTAATCGTCTTTTTAGTTCTTTGTGCATAATTTTAGTAATGTAATTGATGATTGATTGTTATATATTTAAAAATATTATTGTTATAAATGGAAGGCTTGTAGAACGTTGGCTGGATAGAATACAGAAAATGTTAAGGCTTTTTGCGCGAGTTCGGCGACCGTATGCGAGCGATAGATAGCGATTAGCGCGCGGGAATTCCGACGAATATTACACATATTAGGTTGTGTTGTGTTAAGGCTTCAGAAAAACTAGGGTGAGTGTTTCATTATTTGAAAAGTGCATAATTTGTTACCCGCAATTGTATTTGGCACGTTTTGCTTAGACGATTTGGTTTTTGTAGGTCTTAAGATATACGCACGAAACTGTTAATTAGAGTTTCCAACGTTGGACATAGGCGTTTCTCGAAATTCCTCCCTGATACTGTAGCTAATGCTATTGCTGTTCCTGTTGATGTTGAGCAATAAATGAGTCTGAAAAATTAAAGAAGAAAATTATGTCACATGGATAGCGGAGTCTTTTGCCTGTCCTATGCCTAGTAACCGCGTAGCCGCTGTATTTTACGTAAGCCGAAGGCACTTGGTGAGCTGTCTTGATTACGTGATGGCTGTGAGTACATTTCCATTTGTTATAACATTTTGCTGTCTTGTGTAAACCCCAAAGAGGTAGTGGAGAGCTGTTATCGTCGACCATTTTGCCTTGAAATTTTTGATTTTCTCTGCTGCAAGTCCTACAATATTTTTAGCAATCTGCTTCTCACAAATATTTATTAGATAACAAATATATGAACAATTTATTTACCTAATTATAATAATATTTATTGGTCTGAGATGGTAATTAATATTTACCATTTTGGCTTTTGGTGTCAATAAAATTATACTACGTATAACAGATAAATAGTATATTTTGTAAACCGAATAATAGCTGTTATCTGAGGGTAATAATGTTCTTCTATTGTGTAGCATACTAGTTAGTATTAAGTAATTTTAAGTACTTATTTAATTAATTATTTTCACAAAATCATCATAGAATTTTATACATTTTAGACCACATTAAAGTTTGCATTTTAAGATCAGAATTTTGTGTAAGTCTTACGCTCCTCTTCCCTTTTGTCGACTTGATTCGGCTGGCGCCCAGGCCTAGCTTATTTGTACTTTTCTGCAATCAGGAAATATATTTCTCACCTACTGCCTTGCTCCCCGACAAAAAGTAGCTGCCGCGCAGTGTGTTAAGAGCAATTGACACACCTAAGAACCAACTGATCAGGTTATAATCTTTTAATGAATGTCCTAGATATTTTAAATTTTATGTAAACATATGTCAGAATAAAAAAAGAGAAAACAAGCTTTAAATAAACAACAAATATTTTCTTTGGAATTATATTTTCTAATCTGCTCAAAGTGTTCACCACCCTGACAGTAATGAATTCGCTGAAAAAAAAATTGTACTGAATCTAAAAGGGTGTTGGGAGGAATAGTGGAAATTTCATGCCTTATCCTTTCCTGCAACTCTTAGATATTTTGCAGGCTACAATTTTTATGTGACCCCACAGAAAAGAGTCAAGCGGGGTCATATCGGGAGACCTAGCTGTCCATTCAATTGCCTCCCTGCTTCAAATCCATTTATCAGGAAAAGTTTCATGTAGATATGCCCATACCACACGTCTAAAATGTGGAGGAGTCCCATCATGTTGAAACCATATTTATTCTGCCGGTAAATTTGGATTGTTATTGTTCGGGAATAATCGTATAAGCCCTAAAGTATTATGTTCTTGCAAAAGTAATAAATATATATTCATTTTATTAAATAAGGTCCTATGACGTGTCCACCAATAATGCCACACCAAACATTTACTTTCTGTGGTCGTTGGATGTGAACTTCCTCCATCTAATGTGGATTATGGTCTGACCAATATCTACAGTTGTGAAGGCTTATCTGCCCATTTAAACAAAATGTAGATTAGTCAGAAAACAATATGTGGATGATAAAGTTGACATTTTCGTTAAATTTATCCTTAACAACTCCGCAGAATTCGTTTCTACGATCATAATCATCTATTATTGTAAGAAATGAATTTTATATTTTTTTATGAAATGTCGACTCATGTTATGATTTAAATCCCTCTGCTGTGTCGAATTTAATGGAATTTCCACCACATTTAAAATGACATTCAAAGACTTTTTCATCGATCTGTAACACCTCCAGTTTCATGAAAACGCTGCAATGTTTTTGAAACGTTTGATTTAGAAATATGGTCCCGATCGGGATACAATTCATAAAAAATATCTATTACTTCGTTTACTATCACCGTATCCTATGATCATTAAAACTTCAATACGCTTGGTTTCACTTAAAAGGGGTCATTTTTGCGAGAAAATTATTCACATTAAATATGTTTTTGAGATGTGTGCTGTCAAGATAATCACTATTAGGGAAAAGAACGACGCGGCGTTGTTATGGAGCTAGAAACTTTCAAAGAACTATAAACTTGTTGGACATTTTTGATAATTTATTTATAAGAAAATAATTTTCAAAGTTCCATGTTTTGAAAACGGTTCATTTAGGTACATGATGTGCTATATAAATTTTGTTTAGAATTTCGAAAAAAAATGGAAATATGGAATATACAGTATGGAATAAATTCAGTAAAATAGAAACAAATTTTTTTTGGGAAAAATCCTCGAACAGGTCGATTTTTAATTTAAAAAATACATATTTTAGAATATAAGGCGATTTTCAACCGTTATTTGTTTTCGAGTTATTTTTCTTTCTTAATTCTGAATGATCGTTTCATTGTCGATCCGACAGTATTAAAATGTTGCCATCTTACATAGGAAAGTTTTCGAGTAAATGACGATTGAATGTTAGAAAACCCAAATCAATTAAAATAAAGCAAAAACGTTATCAAATTTAGTTTTTCGAAATGCCTGAAGTTTTTTATGGATCACGTAGGTGTAAATCTTTACAAAGTGTCACTGTCATACCGACTTTCTAAGTATTGTAAGCGATATAAAAATTATTGTTGAATTTAAAGTATTATGGCACATTTAACTGTCACACAAAGAATTGAAATTTTAATTCTTATCGGATGCGGGGATAAGACTAGAACGCAGCAGGAAGTTTGCGATTTATTTAATGAAAAACATCCAGATCGCCGTATCAGCCAATCAACAGTCAGTAAGATAGAATCTAAATTTAGAGAAACTGGCAATGTTGTAGATATTCCAAAACCTGGACGTCCAAGCGTTAGTGAAGATCACAAACAGAACATTTTGATAAGTATGGTAGATAATCCTCATAATACTTCACGATTGGTTGCATTAAACAATGAAATTAGTCAGACCACAGTGCTACGTATCCTGAGGCAGGAAAAATATCATCCCTACAAAATTCAACTTGTGCAGGAACTCAATGAAGACGATCCCGACCGCCGCTTACACTTTTGTGAAATTATGATGGATTTATGTCAAGTAAATAGAGATTTACACCGGCAAATACTTTTTTCAGACGAGGCCACGTTTTGTCTCAATGGTACAGTGAACCGTCAAACTTGCAGGTATTGGAGTCGGGAGAGACATTGGATGGCAGAGACACATACCCAACACCCACAGAAATTAAATATGTGGGCTGGAATAGTTGACAACAGAATAGTAGGGCCTTTCTTCTGTGAAGGAACCCTTACAGAAGAAAGATATTTAGACTTTTTACAAAATGACCTTGTTCCAGAGCTTGCAGTAATTTTTCCTAACGATAATGACCCTGATATTCCTGATGACACCATGTGGTTTCAGCAAGACGGTGCACCTCCGTACTATGCGCGCCCTGTTCGAGATTTTCTGGACAATTGTTTTCCTAGGAGGTGGATCGGCAGACGAGGACCGATAGAATGGCCCGCGAGATCCCCAGATATTATACCCCTGAACTATTTCTTATGGGGCTACTTAAAGTCCAAAGTGTACGTTAATAGACCACATAATTTAGAAGAACTCCATAATTGTATTATAGATGAAGTACATAGAGTTACCCCAGAAATAATTCATAATATGCAAGAAGAATTTCTACACAGACTTGCGTATTGTCAAGAAGTCGGTGGGTGGCAATTGGAACACTTAATTTAGGTAGAAAACTTAATGAATTGTATTTGCTTGACATAGAAATTGTTATTTTTTTAATGAATAAAATTTACGTTTTCTAACATTCAATCGTCATTTACTCGAAAACTTTCCTATGTCAGATGGCAAGAGGGTTGCTATTTAAAAAAAAATGTCGATGACGTCATTATTCGAAAACAAACGACTGTTGAAAATAGCCTTTTATGATAAAATATGTATTTTTTAAATTAAAAATCGACCTGTTCGAGGATTTTTCCCAAAAAAATTCTTTTGTTTTTCTCAATTCCATTATAGAAAACGCAACTTTGTTACAGCATAATTTTAGCTGTATTTTTATTGTAATATATTTAAAAAATCCCTAAAACGTTTGTATCTTACGATGTTCCGATAGCTATCTGACTTTAGGAAATAATCGACTGTACCCATACATATCAGTGACCCTGTTACTATTTTCATATACTTAATTCCACAAAAGAATGTATTAATTTTGTTGCAGTAAATTTCAATAACAAAAAGCGGGACAAAAATGAGGACGGCCACAACTATTAGCTGTTTTGGAGTTGCGAGGGTTTTGATTGTTATGAATGCTTATTAGTAATACATTCTACATACCATTAAAATAATCTCTTCAAATGACATTATTAATCAATTCAAATTGTATGAATTATTTTTTATAGTAGTTTTATGACGATTGTTTTTTGAGTTGTTGTGTCGTGGCCCGTGTACACGAGCCCGAGAACAACAGGGGTAGGTACAAATATTTCGAGCTAAGATCGTAGACTAACTAGCTAACGCAACAGACCTAGCCAGGAATAGGATAGTAGTTTTAAATTTCCGAATTGCCGATAGAGTACACTACCAGCAGAATTTTAAGAAAATTCGAATGTGGCAGCTGGCATTCCTAGGCGATGCTTACGCGTATCCGAGCAACGCGTAATATCTGTTTGGCAATGTTGTCACGCGGACGCACGGATCTATTTTATACACTTTTTTGACATACCTATTTAAGTTTCAAACAATTTTATCAGTGAGATATAAAATATGGGACACACTGTACATGATTTTCTTTTCCAAAATTTACTGCTTTGTACTCGTATCAACAAGAGTGAACCCAAATGTTGAATAGACAGAATCGGCTAGTACAGATTTGAAGTCCATTTCTATCACTCGCTCAAACATGTCACGGCCTACTGCCTATAGTTATAACTCTAGGTATAATTAGAGGGATTTAATGACGTCGCTCTGTCATTTTCAGCTGCGATCTAACTGATTATTCGCCTGTCCACTGTGACGTTGAGTTGTACACGGTATAATGGTACTAATTGCTATATTTACACACAAGGTAATTACGACAGTGAGAGCTGAATCGTGTACACTAGAAAATGGCAGAATTAATTCGGTCATATTAGGGCTATCTCAGCGGTAGTATAATGTCGTATAATGCATTAGCGCCTGTAGTTATTAAATGTGTAATTAAAGTATGTATAATTTTGCCGATAAATGCGTATGCTACTAAACTTCGCTTTGTAATACGAATTGGTGTAATTCTGGAATCGCTTTCGTCAGTAGAAGAAATAATAATGAATTAAACAATATAATTTTACTGTGATATTATTCAAATTTGGTAGTAATGGTGAGTTCCAAAGTAAACAAGACTTTTCAAAAATTGGTATTTCGAGTGAAAGGTAGATCCTTCGCTGATGTACTATCAAAATTTCATGACATTTGGACAAATAGAAGCAGAGTTATTGCGTCTGAAGTGACAGTATGTATGTGTCATCGCATCGGTACAAAAATAAGCATTCAACAAAGAGCCAATATTAAGTTTTGTTTTAAACTTTTACCGAAACGTTTCAATTGATGAATCAAGTTTATGTTGAAGACTGTTTATCCCGTGGAAGTGTTCATGAGTGGTATACGCGGTTTTATGAGAAAGATATTGGCCAATCGAAATTCGTGACATTAAAGATCAGCCAAAATCTTCATTGAAATTCATGGAATTGGAATTGAATAACTCAAAATCATCAATAGGGTTGTCCACTATAAAAACAAACCATATACAAATTGTTGTTGAGTCAAAGATTTTATATAAATGAACCTGCCTGTATAGTCAAATTTTATGAATTTTTGCGTTACTTAAAAACTCGTCTGAAGTCATAAGGGGCAATTGAACAAGAAGCTAGTAGCGATCCCATTGCATAATTTTGAAGATATGTCAAAATTGTCCATTAAACCTTGCTTCCCGGTTTCCTGTTTTTTAAACAAAAGTGACACTAGTGACAGCAGTCTATCAATTAAAAGTAATTGTGATGGTTATTATTAATTACCTGATTGTAATGGATTCAACAAAATTTAAGTGGTGTTTTGTTCCACATTCCACATAGCCAATTGCATTATCTCCCATAAGACTCCCGAACTGCACTATAAATTTCCATAAATAAATAAATAGGTATTTAATATAAATAAACAAATTAAAATCATTCAAATATGTTGCTCCTCACCTGACTGCTTTTATACCTCTGATTTCGCCAATATTAAAACGCTCGTCTCTTTAAAAATGCAATTCGTGATCATAAAAATATCAATTTTCGATAAAATTTGCGAAGTAGCTTTCACAAATCCCAATTCACACATTCTGCTTTAATTATAAGGGAAGATATTAAATGATTATTAATAAATAATAATTTTACTTAATAAAGGAATTTAAAGATTAAGGAAAATAACTCACTGACACTACTGTGAGTGTTGACAATCATTTACACATAATTTCACTACAAGGTGCCCCTTATGACGTCACAGCCGTTTCGAAATGTTATAAAAAATTTGTTTTAAATAATTAATTTAAAACTGTTCTGACACATTTCTCAATCTCTAATTGTGTATACACACTAGTTAGTATGTGTACAATTATATTATCTACTATTTGAAATTTGGTCAGCAACCCTATTCATCGCATTTTAGCCGAACGTTTGTTGCATAATAATGCGCTATATCATCGATCGATACTTCTCACTGATTTTTTTTTACTAAAAATCGCATTTTAATTATCAACTCTCCGTATTCGCCTGATTCGGCACGTGTGACTTATCTTTTCGGGAAAATGCATGCCGATGAAGGGAATGCGTTTTGTGAATGTAGAAACCAACTACAAGGCTTGTGCCGACATTCTAAAGGACGACGATCTAAAACACTCATTCGACATGCATATAGATTGCTGTATTGAACACAATAAATCGGTTTTGCCAAAAAAACTTTTTCTTGTTCTTATATTCAAAAAGTCCTGTTTACTTTGAAATGTACCTCGTATTTTACATGTTTTTTTAATATCCATTTTTAACAAAGAAAAGAATCTATTACATCACTGTGATTAATGTGTCAATATTGGAAATTTTATCATAAAAAAAATACTGAATTTTTCAGTTACAAATCCAAAAGGTCAGTCGGAAAAAGAAGATACATAAATAAATCATTTCTACAATTTGCACGTATTTAATATCTTCCTAGTAATGTTTGGTCGGATGATTATTTATAATAAGTATTAGCCTTTCTTTAATTTATATTGGAAAAATAATATTTAGTTCTATCACTAAAATAAGTAAAACATTTTTTTTTATTAGTCTAGTATTTTAAAATACAGTTTGCTTTTTTATATCAAAATGACAAAAAATTATTTGAAGTCCTCCTATTTCTAAATAATGGTAAGTTCAGAATCATTTAATAACCCAGACCCACAAAAAAAAATCAGATACTTTTTTACAGAGTATCGTAACCACTGTATTTTGACCTGCTGAAG
Source organism: Anoplophora glabripennis (assembly GCF_000390285.2). Taxonomy (NCBI): domain Eukaryota; kingdom Metazoa; phylum Arthropoda; class Insecta; order Coleoptera; family Cerambycidae; genus Anoplophora; species Anoplophora glabripennis. The sequence continues at coordinate 2,852 of NW_019418352.1, read as the reverse complement.
ATAATGGAGCCATCAGAAATGCTCCATCACGTTATAGTCCAGGCTGTATCGTCGCTCTCGCTAGGAACATGATTCTCACTCGATTTTTTTTCATAATCCTACTAAAAAAATGACCTTTGAAACATATCCGCATCTTGCCAGACGTTACTAATGGTCAAAAATTGTTTAAACAATTTTTTTTAAACAAATTCGTAAATTTAAAATTACAATTTTTAGTGTTGCCAAAATTCTTAAATAATCTTTGAACATCCCTTAACAAAAATCCGAAGAGTTACGCCGGCATATTTTATTCTGATGACTTGTTTTTTTATTGTTAATAAGGCGCGCTCGCCCCGTTTCTCGACCGCTCTTGGCCGCCTCCGTATACTGCGTCTCTCTCGCACTCACTCCAAGTATATACTCTACGCCTACAACTAAGGATCTGCTTGTATCGCTCAATATTGACCGGTAGTTTTGTTGTTTTCTGACAATAATAAACTTAATATTAATAAATTATTTAATAAATAATGTTAATAAGAAAGCGAATTGTTCAAAGCCAAACTATTGCTACTCTAAATTAAACGTTATACAGGGTGATTCAGAACTTATCCAAAAAAAAAATCTGGATGTACAGGGGACTCTTACAAATACAATTTTGTAAAGAAAAAAATCAAAAAGGGCAGCTCGAAAATAATTTAAAAATACACTTCTGCACGGCACTGAAAACTGGTCCACTGTAAAACCTGAGCTCGCACAATGCGACCAGCATGGCGATGTGATAAAAACGGACAGAAACTTTCGCAAGGAAAGAAATAAATAGAATTTTATGGCACCTATTTAATATCAGCAAATTCAAATGCTTTTGCGTAAAAATAATTTGTGTTTTTAAATAATAAAATCATTTGGCATACCCGATGTTACAACAATTGTTCAAAATTGTATCCACTAAAGTGTAAACACATTTGGGTCCGTCTTACTCACTTTCTACAAACTAACACAAATGATGTCTTGCATCACCATAATACAAAAAATGTTGTCTTGCTTCACCATAAATTAAAACGATATCCATAAACTCCGAGTTGCTATACACGCAAACCATTTTTGACACTAACAACTAAAAAACTGTTATAAACACCATAGGTAACAGGTAAACACTATCGCAACGACGGATTTCAGTATTCTCTAAGGCCACGTGGCTCTCCACGCGTATTGCGAATATCGCTAGAGACTACAGCTGTCCAGCTATGTAGCGGTTGAATGTACTATAACTTCAATACTTTTTTTCTCGGAAACTAAGGATTTGACAAAAATATTTTTTACGATATTGACTCCATTTCTCATGCCGCATCTATTCCCAAATTTTGTTGGATAAATTGTGAATCACCCTGTATATTTTATTGGAATATAGCATATACTCGATTAATGGCCGGTTTCTGAAAAGGTAGATATTCCTACGATAGGCTTATAGCTTCTATAAATATGCAATAAGTGTTTCCCAAACGTCCAGCAATAGCTAACGACTCAACAAGTTAACAATAACATAACCAATGATTACTGAGGGGATATCCATTCCATAAGTATTTGACGCATGCGCGTCAAAACAATCTTGTAATATTTGAACTTTTAATTTTTGGTAAGAAATACATACCTATTTATTATTATAAGTTGTAAGAGGTAAGTGTTGGTATATGCAATAAATAATTAAAAATAAAATAGGTCCCATTATTAATTTGACATTGCAGAATTTAAAATGAATTATACAAGTGCTTCAGATTCCTCAGATGAAGAAGTTCTTGAAATTCTGGATAATGTTAATAAGGTACGCATTTTTCGAATCAGAAATAATCCTTATGAAGAGTATAGTGATAGTGTATTTCAACAGCGCTTTCGATTTACCAAAGAACAGTAAATTATTTGACGGAATTAATTCGAGACGATGTTCAACCGACAAAGCATCGAAATTATTTTTTATCAGCGTCTGAACAATTATTAATAACATTGAGGTTTTATGCTACAAGTATCAGTATTCATTCTAAAAAAAAATATTCACCATTATTTTTGTAATATTTATTTTTGTAAAGCTTATGTGGTAATTTTCTTTCCTCTTCAANGTTTTATGCTACAAGTATCAGTATTCATTCTAAAAAAAAATATTCACCATTATTTTTGTAATATTTATTTTTGTAAAGCTTATGTGGTAATTTTCTTTCCTCTTCAAAGTTAAAAACTAAATCAAAACCACTAACCACCACAAAATATGATTGTAAAACTATAATATAAACGATAATTATAACATTGCTGGTAAAGTTTTTATTTGAAATAACAACAAGTAATACGATTTTCAACCAGTCCATCTAGTGGTTAACTGTATAACTGATTTAAAACATGAATAACTATTGATAGAAATGTATCCATTCATATCTTTCCAGAAACCCGCTTTAAATTATGAAACATTTATCTTTATGTGATCAACAGTTATTTGTTCCATAGTGAAATGTACCAGAAACTGGCCATAAATCAATTAACTTAAATTTACGCGATAATTAAGCGATAAGTAACGTGCAAATGACGTGGTCGATCTTCGTAAGATCGTCCGTCGACCCGCCCGCGCTGGCTGACAACCGCCGCTGTTTTTTTTATTGATATTCATAAAAAAATATTCTGAAATTATTGAAGTTTTTTTAACAAAAAAAATACACGTGATGTTACATGGGGGGGGGGCGTAGCTTACAACCTAACCACGTATCACCAAGGGGGAGGGAGGGTATAAAAAACTACCCTAAAAACCGCACGTGATTAATGGACGATCCCTTAGTAAAAATAACTTTTCTATTTAATTTATAAAAATGTCTATCAGAAACAAGTTCATACTA
>NW_019418351.1:9889-15882 GCF_000390285.2 Anoplophora glabripennis | reverse complement strand
AAAGAGGGATAATCCCCCTCGATCCCAAATCATTGAGGCCAATTTCTAGCCATAGAATAATGGCGCGTGTCTATTTCCACCACGATTGTACTGGCACAGTACCTCTAACTTTTACTTGTTCCAGGCACCACCTGCGGGGAGGCCACTGGTTGGCAACAACAAGGAAAACATATGTGAACAAAACCAACAAAACTACCCTAATCCAATCATTTGCAAATCTACTCTCCCCTCTTGGGAATGACCTTAAAGATGATAAGTTCGGCGCAATAAAATAAACCTGTAACAACCTTTACAGTTCGATATACTCAAAAGAACCCTGTGAAGTTTCATCTCGATGTAGTGAACCGTTTCTTTGTTTCAGTCAAACTTTTGAAAAAAATTAAAAGCTCACGTTTTTTGAGCTTAAATACTTCATAATCATGATTAAAACGGAAAAAAAATTCTTTGAGGTTTTCTCACGTTTTTACCGCAAATAAGTTTGAACTGATAAAAAAAAACTTCTAAAGTTTTTTTCTGTTTTTTTGGAAAACCTTCCGGACATTGACGAAAACAAAATCCAATTGTTTCCAGCACGATTCGGCTGTTTCGTCCCATATTTCTGTTCAGCAACTTTTAATTAAATTAAGATTAAATTTGATGACCCAAACCTGATTTCGACCCCGATTCATACCGATTTTTGAGACAAATTTCTAATTAATTTTTGTGCAGTAATCACTTAAAAACAGCTTTTTTTTAAAAACTACCCTTTTTCTTCTCTGAAAAAAACAATTCAATTGCATGATAACCGTCGCTCCTAAAAAATTTCGACCGAAAGATCTAAAAACTAGAATCTTGAAGCTTCAAAATGCTTTTTTTTAATTCCCGATACGACCATTTTAAACCTAAATATAGCTTGTCAAAAATCATGTAAAAATTTCGGAAATTCTTTTGACCCTATAATTTTTTGCGTTAATTTAGCTAAGATACAAAGTGTCGTGGAATAAGACCATTTGTATTGGTAACGTCGACATGGGCCCTCGGTGGAGACATCGGAAGTTCGAATCGAGCTCCACGTTGAGCGCCATGTCGAGGATATGACCGTTTGTGCCTAATATTCGAGAATTGTGAGGAGAATTGGCAACATGGGCTCGCCGCGAAGACGTCGAAGCAAGACTTCGAGCCCCACGTCGAGCGCCATGTCGTGAATTATGATCGGAATGTTGTGTTTGGTCGGCATGGGTCCTCAGTGGAGACATCGGGAGTTCTAATCGAGCTCCACATTGGAAACCATATCGCAACCTGTGATCTGGAATGTCAGTTCCTTTGACCGGGTTCCGCTGCAGAAACGCACGGAGTTCACGAGGATCGTCACTATCGACGCCCGGTCGCATTATATTCTCAAACGACTAGAATCTGTGTTGGATATGACCTACAGACGTGGTGTCTAAGACACGAGCTCGGGAGGGAAGTCTCGACGAAGAATGTCGAGCCCCGCGTTGAGCGCCGTGTCGAGTTTGACTTTCTAAATATGGACCACTTAGGCGGTGATCCTATGTTCGGGGGAAATCATGAGAATGGACGGGCGACGTACAAGAATTGTTTTGATAAAAAAGGCCGGCTCCGTCACCTACGACGAAGTCGGCTAAGGGGTTTTCACTTACCATGGCACCCGAACGCGATGCGCATTGCTCCCGCTGGATACCACTTCGTAAAAAAGCTGAATGAACTGTAGCGTCGTCACCGACGGCTAGCTCACGTTCCGAAACACCCGACATCGGAAGTATTCCACTACCGGGGCCAGACCGCGAACCGTGGTTGGACTCATGGGATTCCCCGGACCCTACCAGTTGGTACGTAGGTTGAACCTCGTCCCGAGTATCTGTGGGTGACCCACTTCGTTGTAACTCTTGAGTGTTACTCGGATCCGTGAGTGCGTCGTGAGGCACCACAATAACCCGCGTAGCAGCGGACCTCAACGCGTACGGCGCTGTGGCTGCGCCGTGCCGCGTACTTCCGTGAGCCACCATCTTCGGTCCCTCAGACTCTTCACGAAGCATCGATATAGCGTTGGCGAAAGAGGCCATTTTCTCTTTCACTCGGAATGTCGGGAGATCTTTCGCCGGCAAACAGGTGTAAGGCAGTCCGTGTAACCGCTGGTCTCTCCGATTGGGGACGAGGTCTCGTCCAGCTCAGTCTTGATCATACTCACACGATCTAATTTATTATTTGTAGTATTACCTTCGAGGGCACCAATCCTCGTAGCACTGGATATCGAAGTCGCCTCGCTGGGGTTCATCTTCCCCGTACGACAATTTCGGAGCAAGCTCTTTTGCTACGAAAGTCTTGTAGTAGTCTGGTAGCAAGTCTTGTAGAAAGCACTGACTCTACTTTATATGTGGGTCTCTCGAGGGAGCCCTAGAAGCAAGGACAACTTCTGTACTAAATTTAGAAGTACGCCGCCACAGTAACGTGCGTACTATTGCTTTGTGCCCGTGGGTCACAAAGTAAATGCCTCGTAGGGGTTTGACGAGGAAGGTTGCCTCGACGAGTGACCGCCTAGAAGTTTGACGAGGAAGATTGCCTCGGATTTGCAGATCTCAATAGAGTCTGAATTGTAGGTCTCGTAGGAGCCTATGTGTGTACTTTGTACCGAGGTGCGGGTCTCTCGATGGAGCCGGCACAGTCGGAATCAAAGTCTTCGTCGGAGGGTCGCAAGCCTCGGACGGTATGCAGGTCTCTGGAGGAGCCTGAAAGTATCGCTGTTTCGTCGCAGGGGGCGATCGAACAGGATCTTCGCCTCAGGTTGGGCTACCTCGGGCGGGACGCAGGTCTCTGGAGGAGCCTGGAGTATCGCTGTGTCGATGCGAATGGCTATCGCACAGGATCTTCGTCGGAGGTGGTCAGTCTCGGACGGTTTCGCAGGTCGCAAGTGGATCCTGGAGTTTACCGCTGTTTCGATGCAGGGGGCTATCGAACAGGGTCTTCACCTCAGGCTAGGCTACCTCGGGTGGTTGTCTCGTTAAGCGAGTAGTGGTTGCAAAGCACTATCAATATCACGTCGAGGAATGGCAGCCTCGACGGAAGCCTCGTGAAGCGAGCCTGTGAGCTTGAGCTCCAAAGTTCTTGAGCTTGATGACAGGGTTTTTTCAATCAAACCGTGGAAGATATGTTAAAAGTATATATTGAACAGAATTAACAAACAATAAAGGTTCACAATTAACATATACAAGTTATTTACCATGAATAAGATTTGTTACACAATTGCTCTGTATCGCTTTCCGTCTCATGTACTCCCACTGAAGTACTGTAAACGCCAAAAGTAGACGTTCGATCACTTTTGTGGGATTTCCATACTTTTGGCGGACCGGGCCTTGAATTGTCCGCCAAAATCTCGAACCAAAATCATCCATCGTCCCCATCAACGCCGGGACTCGTTCCCCTCTGGCCTCTACGGATTGTCGATGTCGGCGTCGGGGATTTTGGAGTTTTTTCCAGGTTTGGGAAAAACTCTACCCGCGGTCTCGGCTTGGGCTGCCGAGCATCGTATCCAACCGCCAGAGCGGTGGAACCTTCGGAAGACGGTCCTTTCGGCCCAAAGACGGGGAAATTGGAAAGATAGGTGATATTTTCCCCGTCCTCGTAAAAGGGCCTACGGAGGTCTTATTTCTGGATGGATTCATTTGAAATTTTGTGTTTAGATACACGGCATGACATAGTGCCGTGGTTGGAGGGTTCGACCGAGATCGCGCGGATACTTTCGGCGGCAGCTATGAAGGCGTGAAAACCTATTATGGCTTAACTGGCCGTTAGTAGTCGCACGATTCGGCTCGAATTTGGATATGACAACCACCTAGCGATACTTTAGTGTGGTTGGAGGGTTCGGCCGAGATCGAATTAGCGGAACAACTGAAAACACGGAAAACGTGAAATCCGCGTTTCCCCGTATAACGGCGTTTTGGCTCATTCGATTCGGACGAAAATTTAGTAAGATAATGCTAGCGACTTGAGGAGTGCTGCATTAAATTTTGACACCGATCGCTCAATAACTTTTGGAGTTATTGGCGATAGCGTCCTTGACCAATTCAAAAGGGTGGTGAAATTTCTAATGGCCATTTCCAAATGTCATCGTGAAGCGTCCCGGGGTTCGACTGCAGGTTGCGAGAGCAGCGGCAGTGGTCACTGCGCGCCGGGATGGCAGACCCAGGCGAGATCGGTCGCGATGCGGGTGACACTGGAAAGGTCGGTGAAATTGGTCTTTAACGCTCTGGGAGCGCTATCGCCGTGAGGATCGATGTCTGAAGACTCTCATGGAGGCTTTTTCATTCTGCCCGGCCGACGGCGATTGATTTCGCAACCGTGGCGGGTTTTTGGTTTGAATTGGAAAGGTAGGTGAATATGATTGTTTCGCCTCCTTTCCAATTCAGCGGTCTCCGGCATATCCGTAGGTACAAGATTATGGCTTCTATGAATATACGGGGTGTTCTGAAATCTTGAAGCTCGCTCGAAGGGTGGAATACGAAAAAAGAAATTTTAGAGTTAGGTTAAAAAATACAGATAGATATACAGAAATACATACAGATTCAGGTTTTTCCCATTTTGCAAATTATTTAATAAATATTTTTTCTATCAAAATAATTTCCAGATCTTAAACACTGCTCCCAAAGTCACGTTTCTTAACAGTAAAATATTTTGCAATATTAAGGCATTCTAACCTTTCTAATACCAATTCATTAAATTTATAAACACAATTTTTTTTACTCTGCGGTAATATTTTCCACCCTAGAGACTTAATTATTTAACCTTGATAATTTTCCTTTAGCTGCAAGTTACAACTAAATAAATATGTATTATAATTTATAAGAAAAATAATTTTAAGTAGATGTTTTGTTAATGCAGAAATTGCCCTTTTGATTGTCAACGAGCAATTACCTTAATTTTTTCACACTTATTTATTTACACTCTGTGCATTTTCAACTAGAGATGAAATATTTTCATGAACTTTCTTCACTCACGAAAAAAAAAGAATAAGCCATGAAATAAAATTTATGAAAAAAGTGTTATTTAATCTATGGCTTATAACTATGTTTTATGTAACGCCTAAGACACTAAGAAATCGAGGTATGGTAATTAATTTACTCCAATTCAATACAATCATGATTGTACAGAACACCACATGCACCTAATTATTGTAACATATGGCATGCTATCGTCATCGAATATTATACACTAATCAGAAAAATTAAAGGATTCAAAAAATCCTAAACTTTCAGGTGATTTTCAAAAGCCTGCACTTGGCGAAAAATGGTCGTGGAAGAATAAAAAAAAGCAAATTGAATCTGATTGAAGAAGTTTCGAGTCTCAGGATCTGAAAGTCAAAAATGTATGTCGTTGATAACCTTTAAGAAATCATAAGAAATTCAGCGGAAAACAAATTTTCAAAATATTTGCTTCCCTTTCCGCAGGTTTCAGTAACCTTTTTGGCAATCGCACCTATCAGATCTTTTAGTTTGACTCATCCTTTTTAATTTGAGCTATTGAAGACCTTTGTAAGATGATTTATCTCGAATTGTCGACGTACAAAGCAAAAATGATTTTTTTGGTTTTGATAAATAATTATTGGGGACCTAAATACATAATCATCGTACAGAAATCAAATGCATTTAACTTTTATTTATATACTGCAAAGTTTTTATACAATGCACAAGGTTTTATTATACAGGATGTAACTAAATAAGTGTAAAACATTTAAGGGGGTGATTCCTCATCGAAAAAAAGATAGGATCTTTCATATAAAGAAACTTCATTGGAGCATCCCTTGTTAAGATACAGCCCCTTAAAGGGGGGTACATAAAATTTGTTTAACAATTTTTTTCACATGCCTAAACAAGTTACAATATTGAAATTAACCTGACATTTTCTACTAACCAAAAAGACACTTAGCCAGTAATTTATTTGGTTTACCCCATGGTGTAAGGGGTGGAAAACGCAACCCCTAAAATTTATTTCCAACGTAA
>NW_019418351.1:4056-6858 GCF_000390285.2 Anoplophora glabripennis | reverse complement strand
CAAGATTATGGCTTCTATGAATATACTGAGTGTTCTGAAATCTTGAAGCTCGCTCGAAGGGTGGAATACGAAAAAAGAAATTTTAGAGTTAGGTTAAAAAATACAGATAGATATACAGAAATACATACAGATTCAGGTTTTTCCCATTTTGCAAATTATTTAATAAATATTTTTTCTATCAAAATAATTTCCAGATCTTAAACACTGCTCCCAATCACGTTTCTTAACAGTAAAATATTTTGCAATATTAAGGCATTCTAACCTTTCTAATACCAATTCATTAAATTTATAAACACATTTTTTTTTCCACCCTAGAGACTTAATTATTTAACCTTGATAATTTTCCTTTAGCTGCAAGTTACAACTAAATAAATATGTATTATAATTTATAAGAAAAATAATTTTAAGTAGATGTTTTGTTAATGCAGAAATTGCCCCTTTGATTCACAGCTACAAACAAAAAAAAAGTTGGGTATACTTTTTATGCGACATATATTTTTCGTAATAATTTGGCCTCCTGAACACGAATCTGAGGTCAGAATTGGCCCATCACGTCACAATTTTTTCCTAACCTCATTTCCGATTAACCGATTTTCCTTCATTAACCGATTTCAGTAAAATTTGGCATCATAAGGATTGCTGGTTGATCTCATCTTCATTAATCACACATCTGGAGCCAGATTTTCATAAATCAAGGGTGTTCTATGTAAGTATCCCCTATATTCTCATTGTTTTTTGGTAATAAAGATTTTTTCGACGAAAGAGACTGGAAAAAAGGTAAAATAATACGTATTTAACGATTTTCGTTAAATTTGAGAAACAGTGAATAGACTAAGGATATTTTCTTTCATTGTAATACCGAGTGTTATTTTTGCTAAAAATCAATTAAAAGATAAATTTTGCATCGTTTATTCATTTTTTTAAATTGTAAATGTTGTCCTCAAAAATCCATATCTTTTTTATTACAAACATCGAAAAAAAAAAGAAAAAAATTATACAATTTTTTTTAAATACTCAAAGTTTTTTTCTAATTAAAGTTCGTGGCAACAATTTGTGGGCTGGAAAGAGTTTTGCGGAATAAAATACAGCGACTGATTGGGGGTAGGTATACAACTTTCTGCAATTAATTTTTAAATTGACATTTGAAATGAGGGTCAAAAATAAATTCTTTTAAAGATTGTCTAGCATTTTTCGATTTTTTTAAATTTTTTATTAAGTATTTTAATTTTTTCTTTTTTCGATATTTCACTTTTTATAAAAAAAATATAAATTTTTGGAAAATTTTCAATGTAAAACAATGAATAAATTGTTTGAAAATTTATCCTTTATTGATTTTTAACAAAAATGACAATTTCATTCATTCGGATCACAATGACAATCGCAGCAGATTCTTTGGGATACATTGAGGTTAAAAAAAACGAAAATATCCTTAGTCTAGTCAATACTGGTAAAATGTCTCAGGTTTTGGGTTAAATGCGCAATTTTTTACCTTTGTTTAAGCAAAATTCTTACATATTTTTTTATCAAAAAAACGATAAAAGTACATTATAGGGTATACTTTGAAGTTTTCAAAACCCTGCTTAAATTTTCTATACGATCATTAGTTCAAGAGTTAACAAATTATTATATCAATTATTATTATCAAAGCCAAAAAGGTCATTTCTGCTTTGAACGACGATAATTCGGCAGCAAATCATCATACAAAACTTTTGAACAGCTGAAATTAAAGAGGATGGATGAAACTAATAGAGCCGGCAGATGAGACTACCAAAAAAAAAATATTAAAACCCCCCTTTCTTGAAGGTAATAAAACATTTTTGACTTTCAGGTCCTAGAAACTAGAATCTTCAAGTTTCAATCAACCAGATTCAATTTTTCGCCAAGTTACATCTGTAACAAAACCCGGGACGCGTAGTTTGGTAGTTCTCGGAACGCACGGGCCAAAAAGTAAAATATTTCAGTCAACACTAATTTATCGGAAAGTTAATGGTTTTCAAGTAGGCTTAACGTCGCCAAGACCGTCCTTCGGGGAAGGCTTCACGAAATTTAGCAATATTTTTGGACAAGTTCACTTAAGAGTCGGGGCCATGTGTTAAGAGGTATAAAGAGAAAAATCGACATTTTTAATAACGCGCGAAACCACGAGAAAAGCGTAGAGATTCCAATGTAGAATTAAATCAAATTCTTAAATTGATATAAATTGGAAAAGAAAGTAACAGATCAATTAGCTGTTTTTTTTACGGATTTTCCAAGCTATAAGGATAATTAAATGAGTTCGAATAATCCGTCCCGTATCGCTACACGGAGTCACTAGAGGAAGGTTAAGGTTAAGGTTAGGTTATTTGTAAGTTTAGTCTCAAAATTATTTATATAAATGTAAGTCCAGTCAATTACGTAATTATTAACATGGCATAATTATGCTAAAGCGTCCCGATATCCAGGGTTCCCGCCAGTAAGATAAGAACAGAAACGTCTGGACCCAAGAAATGGGAGTGTCGAAGCAAAGTGTCGAATTCAGGAGAGATCTACGAAAAAAAAGTCAGTTCTTCTTTAGGTTCCACATTGAGCAGCTGACTTAGTTTTAGAGTTACAGGCTAATTAACTAAATTTAATAATGGATAAAATTTTTTCAAATTTTGCTATGAATATCGCATTCCCTGAATCTCGGTACGCTGTCGCGTGTCAGTAAATTAATTAATAATGTTGTTCGAGCTGTTGTGTTGTTATTTTGTTTGTTTGTTTTGTTTATTGTTATTAAAACCATTCCTGTAAGTTTTGGTGTTTCCTTTTGTTTCTCTCAAC
>NW_019418351.1:0-3441 GCF_000390285.2 Anoplophora glabripennis | reverse complement strand
GAATATACTGAGTGTTCTGAAATCTTGAAGCTCGCTCGAAGGGTGGAATACGAAAAAAGAAATTTTAGAGTTAGGTTAAAAAATACAGATAGATATACAGAAATACATACAGATTCAGGTTTTTCCCATTTTGCAAATTATTTAATAAATATTTTTTCTATCAAAATAATTTCCAGATCTTAAACACTGCTCCCAATCACGTTTCTTAACAGTAAAATATTTTGCAATATTAAGGCATTCTAACCTTTCTAATACCAATTCATTAAATTTATAAACACATTTTTTTTTCCACCCTAGAGACTTAATTATTTAACCTTGATAATTTTCCTTTAGCTGCAAGTTACAACTAAATAAATATGTATTATAATTTATAAGAAAAATAATTTTAAGTAGATGTTTTGTTAATGCAGAAATTGCCCCTTTGATTCACAGCTACAAACAAAAAAAAAGTTGGGTATACTTTTTATGCGACATATATTTTTCGTAATAATTTGGCCTCCTGAACACGAATCTGAGGTCAGAATTGGCCCATCACGTCACAATTTTTTCCTAACCTCATTTCCGATTAACCGATTTTCCTTCATTAACCGATTTCAGTAAAATTTGGCATCATAAGGATTGCTGGTTGATCTCATCTTCATTAATCACACATCTGGAGCCAGATTTTCATAAATCAAGGGTGTTCTATGTAAGTATCCTCTATATTCTCATTGTTTTTTGGTAATAAAGATTTTTTCGACGAAAGAGACTGGAAAAAAGGTAAAATAATACGTATTTAACGATTTTCGTTAAATTTGAGAAACAGTGAATAGACTAAGGATATTTTCTTTCATTGTAATACCGAGTGTTATTTTTGCTAAAAATCAATTAAAAGATAAATTTTGCATCGTTTATTCATTTTTTTAAATTGTAAATGTTGTCCTCAAAAATCCATATCTTTTTTATTACAAACATCGAAAAAAAAAAGAAAAAAATTATACAATTTTTTTTAAATACTCAAAGTTTTTTTCTAATTAAAGTTCGTGGCAACAATTTGTGGGCTGGAAAGAGATTTGCGGAATAAAATACAGCGACTGATTGGGGGTAGGTATACAACTTTCTGCAATTAATTTTTAAATTGACATTTGAAAGGAGGGTCAAAAATAAATTATTTTAAGGATTGTCTAGCATTTTTCGAATTTTTTAAAATTTATTAAGTATTTTATTTTTTTCTTTTTTCGATATTTAACACTTTTTATAAAAAAAATATATTTTTTGGAAAATTCACAATGAAAATCGCAACAGTTTGAATTTTTGAGGGTTTCTTTGGGATATATTGTTAAAAAAAAACCGAAATATCCATGGTCTAGTCAACACTTGTAAAGTGTCTCAGATTTAGAGAAAATCCTTAAATGCGCAATTTTTTACCTTTGTTTAAGCAAGTTTCTTGCATAAACTTTTTTTATCAAAAAATGATAAAAGTACCTTATAGAGGATACTTTGAAGTTTTCAAATCTACTTAAATTTTCTATACGATCATTAGTTCCAGAGTTATCAAATTATTATATCAATTATTATCAAAGCCAAAAAGGTAATTTTTGCTTTGAACTGCGATAATTCGGCAATAAATCATCGTACAAAGCTCTTGAACAGCTGAAATTAAAGAGGATGAATGAAACTAATAAAGCGAACAGATGAGACTATCAAAAAAAATATTGAAGGCCTTGGACCTATCTTAAAGGTAATACGACAAAAATTTTTGACTTTCAGATCCAGAAACTTTAAACTTCAATCAATCAGATTAAATTTTTCGTTGCATCCTTTTGAAAATCACCTAAAAATTTAGGATTTTTTATCCTTTAGTTTTTGTGACTAGTTTAATTCAATTGTCCACAGTTTAGTTATGCAATTCCCGTAAAAAATGCCAATATCATAATTTAATTTTACAAGATCGTTTGTGAAAAATATTCTATTGACCCGATACTCCACTGCTACCTCTTTACAGCTATATTTGTTTTGAAGACAAAGCCGATATCGTCCCCTCGTTAACTGTGTCTGATTTAGTCACGTTTCAAAAACAACCACTCGCCACATGAAGGAATTTTTATTGTCAACAACAATTCTCTCCGACGACCTAAAAATACGATTTAAATTAATGAGATTTATATTAAGTGTTTCATAGCAAACTACAAAAAAATTTGCATAAAAGCATTCTTGGCACACATGCTAACCATTATTATTGGTGGAGACCCGTCTGTCTGTCTCTGTACGTAGATATACGATCGCCGTTTCATTGGGATCTAGTACGCGAGTGTCTTTGACATTTATTTTGTCTGTTTCGTTTTGTTTCACTACTTTTTTGTTTTATTACGGTGACGAAATTTATGAAATTCTTGTAGGTTTCAGTAAGAGGAAACAAACGAAACAAATGAATATCGTTTACATTTTTTTGTACAGGATGACAATTGAAACTTGCACTATACAGGGAGTAACTAAAACTCTTGTCCAAACTTTAATGATGGATTCCACATTACAAATTAACGGAAATAGTTCCTATAAACATATATAATATAAAATAAACCAGATACGTTTATAAATTGTTAACAATACCCATTCTACGCAAAGAAAAAGAAATCGTTTTAGATACATGTTTATAAAATATTTTTTTGTTAATTCTCATTAAAATTTGGTAGACCTATAGTAGGATCATATTCGATGCAAAGTAATAAATCATTGCCTGTCAAGAGAATCAGTGCAACACGTTTTAGAGGGTTTTGGAAATTTAATAATTTCTTTATGCATTATAGATTAATAGTTATATATTTATGAAGGACAAACTGAAAAACAAAGGCATCTCCTTCGCACATTGGGCGGCAAGGCAACAATACATTTATTAAACTCCCTTCATCCTCCCTCATATGACTTGTGTCTTGTGTTTGTTGCGGAGGCGCGCGTGACGGCCTGGCGTGGTCAGTTTCGTTTCGGTTGTATTGGTGCTGCGTGTTTCTCGCTCGCGATATTTGTGAGGTTATAACTGTTGTAAGTGCAATTATATTTCTTTCGGGCTGTATGTGTGTTTCGCGCTATTATTTGAGAATTTGTGAGTGAAAGCATATTTCTTGTGCTCCGTAACAAAAGTGTTTTATTTGTGTGGTGTGTGTGTGTTTCGGGCTGTTGTTTGTGAATCGTAAATGCTATTATATTTTCTGTGCTAGTTAAAAATAACTTATTTTGTTGAGATTGATAGAGAATTGTTGTTAGTGTTTTCATTTGATAGAATCATATGATAGGATTTATATTTTGTTTTCATTCTGTAAATATTTATGGTATATCTGTTATACAAGGTTTTTGCTTTGAAACTTCGTTCTCCTTATAAAAAAAGAATCGTAATAGGGTGCGATGAAGGGATCAGTTCACGTCTGGAACCCTGTTCCTACAAAAATCCCTTTATTCTCATAAACT
>NW_019418350.1:2831-15863 GCF_000390285.2 Anoplophora glabripennis | reverse complement strand
TGATAATGATAATGATAATGATAATGATAATGGTATTGATAATGATAATGATAATGATAATGATAATAATAATAATAATAATAGGTAAGGTACTGGAGTCTCATACGGGAGGCAATCCAGCTAGGAGTTGAGATTTCGGAGAACAGCAACAATATAATCAAGGGCGAAAATGTTAGTAAATTCAACAAATCTCTTATATGCGTATGACATAAAGTGAGAACAAGAAATCAAAGAACAACGTAATATCTGGGCAGTCACGACAAAATATACATATTTTAACATGTAATAAATAATGAGCAATCTTTAATAATAATTGTAACAATTTTATCTGAGGAAAATATACGCCCCTGAGCGTAAGACAATGAAAGCTAAACATACAAAGAATTATTATCATGAAACATCTATAACTATCACAATCATAAGATTATATAGAACAATTAACAACAAAGTACTTAAATAATATTATCTGCTAACTAATACCGGTTAATCACTTAATTTTCCACTACTTTGTCACACTACCGATCGTCTTATTACCCATCTGCACACTTCAATCTCACTTCAACTGCCTATCTTCAACCATTTAGGCTTCCTTCCAGAACTCCCCCCCCCCCTAAGCGCTTGTTTTTTGTGCTTCTTTCTAACTGTCAATATTACGTTTTCATTTTTATACAACACTCATGTAACAGGTGACGTCGAAGTTAATAAGATAAGTACGGTTTTGCACAATATAAAAGAGATAAAATCTAGTTTTGGATTCCAAGATATTCCTAATACCTTACTGGACATATTATCTATTTTTATTGTGTATGTGGATTGTTAACTATGAGAACAAATATTGTTCAAGAAATCGCTTGAATTTGAGCACCACTTATGTAACTTAAAATTCGGGGGATTAAGTAATTCATTTAATTGATTGTAAACAATCATCAAATTTTCATAACTATCGCTTCCATACAAAATATCATCTACGTAACACTGATTTAACAGGGCATCAGCCGCCAATGGGTATTTAGATTTGCCTTTAATGGCAATTTCTTTCAATACTCGGGACGCTAAATACGGCGCGCTATTAATTCCATAAGTTACAGTTTGTAATTCGATACATTTTATAGGTTCAACTTGACTATCTCGCCAAAGCATGTTTTGTAAAAAATGTTGTGAAGGATTTACTTTAACTTGGCGATACATCTTTTCTATATCCGCAATTATTACAAATTTGTAAAGTCTAAATCTGTTTAGTATGTCATATAAATCAGGTTGTACTTGATATCCTTTTAACATGATGTCATTTAAGGAATAACCTATCGTGCTTTTACATGAAGCGTCAAAAACTACCCGGAGTTTTGTAGTGAGGCTATCTTCTCTTATCACACACAGTGATGTGGTAAAAAGTATTTATTGTCAATTTGTCCAATTTTAAGTTCTAAAGGCACATATTTTGCATGTCCTAACTGCATATATTCATCTATAACCATGGGCGCCCGCAGGGGGGGCCAGGGGGGCTGTGGCCCCCCCTGAGATTTAATCTTCTCATGTTCAAGGTTGAGTAAAAATATTTCATCATAAGATAATATAATTAATGTAATTAGTTGCTTATAACAGAATAATTTAAATATAAAAATGTTGTTGGCACATTTTTTTGGCCTCTTTTCTTTTTATAAAACTGTTTAATATATTAGTTTTATGTTTAATGGGTCGTTTGCATCTGACAACAGAATTAATATATAAATGCTGAACAATTTCTATCCGAAAACAATGGCTTTCGAATAATGTTTAAATTCATAAATATTACTTGTGAACCCAGCTTTATAATACTGAATATTTGTAGAATTAGTGGATGTGGTTGATCAGTAGAGAGCGGACAATGTGTGACTTTAACCCGAAGAATAGGTCAAATTTTGGTAGAGATGTGTACGCGTTCAAAAATGTATTGTGTATAAACTATGCAAAATATAATTATTATGTATAGCAAATATATCGTATTATCCTCGCGAAGATTTGTACCCTTTATTTAAAATCCATAAATCATGTGAACAGGTTAAATAACGAGAAAATAATTAAGTTAATTTAGTTCTAAAGAAATGAAATGACACTCGCGCCCGTCTCTAGTCCATCCATCGACATCGGTTGCGTTTATCGAATTCCTATTGGTCAGAATTCAAACTGCAGCCCTGTTATGAATGGAGCGTGAGTTGGACTATTCTATCATGTGCGTCGCCTGAGGGTATTCGTTACATTGACTCCTAATTTCCAATTAAAAGAACGACACTATTTTTAACCGAACTTTATTTAATAAATATATAGTATACAATTTCTGATTTTCTAAATATTTTATAACGCCTAAAAATGTATGTACCGTGGAATTTTCGTGAATTATGACGTAAATTTCTGATGCATATTCGACACGCCACTGCGTCATGGGTAATGTATCTAGGTTTATGAATGACATAGCTATGTTCAAGGTTAAAGTCACAAATTGTCCGCTCTCTGTTGATCAGATAGAGTAAAGCTTTGACTTGCGCGACGTCGTTACGGCGACGGTCAGTGTTACCCCAACGCCTGATGACACCACACTTGTTGTTGTCGGTTGGTCAGTTTAGTTCTATTCTATAATATTATATTTGTGAATTTGTGTGCCTGAATGCACAGGGAGAATCGTGATAATATTACGCAAAATTGAGGTAAAAAAAAATCGTTGAATCCCCTGATAAATTCAAGTAATTTATATCGTAGCCAAATACTAAATGTACTTGAATTTTGAAGTAAATTAGTCAGTTTTCTATTTTAAAAAAAGATATTCGAAATTTTTTTAAAATGAAATCGGAAGAAAGTCAGAAATTCTACAATGTACCTAAAAAAATTAATGCTGGACAGTGTTGCCCCAATGTGAGTCATACGAAACTGACAGATGAACATGACGAGGCTCAACCTAATACTTCCTGTAGTAGCAGTACGTCGGAATCGGCATTCCAAACAGATTTCCTTGATTTTGGAAATGTAATTAATGCGACATCTTTGTTGCAGGATAAGCAAAAATATGATTTATTAACAACACCATATAAACCGCCTCCTAGTTACGATTTTAAACAAGATGTTGCATTAAATAAAAGATCATTTATCTATAATTGGTTTAACAATTACGATTGGCTGGTGTATTCTGCTGTTCTTAAAGGTGCCTTTTGTAAATACTGCGTAGTTTTTACACCTGTAGTAGGTCACGGCTGCAGTTTAGGGGCATTCATAACAAAACCATTTGTAAAGTATAAGGATTTTCACACCCACGCTAAAGGCCACTGCAGTTCATCTTGGCATAAGAATTCAGTCGTCCGAGCAAAAAATTTCATCGATGTGTTTTCAAATAAAAAAGATGATATACTGTCCCAAATTAATAATAATAGAAAAAAAACTATAATGGGAAATAGGGAAAAATTGTTGCCTATAATAAAAACAGTTATTTTTTGTGGTACTCATGATATGGTTCTAAGAGAAGGTAGCATAAGATCGGGAAATTTTGTAGACCTCCTAAATTTTCGAATTGATGCTGGTGACATCAATTTAGAAAATCACTTAAGCAAGTCTTCCGGGAATGCAAAATACACATCTATGAGGATACAAAATGAAATAATTTCTATGGCAGGAGAAGTAATTTTAACAGACATTATTCGAGAAGCAAATTTAAGTGACTATTTCAGTGTATTGGCTGACGAATCTGCTGATATTTCTGGACATGAACAATTGTCTGTTGGAATTAGATATGTTTATGAAAGTAAAGGAAATGTGACTATAAAAGAGGAATTTTTGGGTTTCGTTAAATTAGAAAAGTTAAACGCTGAGAGTGTGGCCTTATCTATTTTAGAGTTTCTAGAGAAGAATGGGTTAAATTGAAATAAGTTGGTTGGACAAGGCTACGACGGATGTTCTACTATGTCCGGCGAAATTCATGGCGTTCAGAAAATTATAAACGACAAATATAAAAAAGCACTCTACTTCCATTGTGCTTCTCATAAATTAAATTTGGTTATAAATGATATTAGTAAAGTTGCTGAAATTCGTAATACTATTGGTACTGTTAAGGACACTATAACTTTCTTTAGAGAAAGTACTTTAAGAAGAAATTTAATTCCTAATGTACCAGTTTTCTGCAAAACTCGCTGGTCACAGAAGTATAAATCACTTCGCATTTTCAATGAAAATTTTAAAACCATATTAAAAATTCTATTTGACATCAAAACAGGAGAAATATTAATGAATAACGCTACTGCTAAAAGAGCTTCTCAGTTGTGGGCTGCTATGAGCTCTTCCACATTTTTGATATGTTTAAAAGTCATGAGTTAGTATTCCAACATATTAGAACCAGTTGCGAATTCATTACAAGGAGTTTCTGTAAATTTTCTGGATGTTTACCATCATGTGTCTTTAATTACAAATACAATTGAAGAACATCGTACTGGAGTAGATACAATTTTTAAAGAAATTTTCTTAAGCACGACATCTGAGTGTGAAGAACTAGGCATAGATATATATAAACCACGAACATGTAGTAAACAAATACATAGATCGAATTATGAAGGCGATTCAGTCGAAGAGTATTATAGAAAAACCATATTTCTTCCTTATTTGGACCACTTGATAACTGCATTAAAAACAAGATTTTCGAAAGAAAGTACAGTACCTTTTTCTTTGACAAATCTTATTCCAAAAAATATTTATTAAATGAAAAATAATTCGCTACTGAAATTGAGAATGTTTATGGCATCCAAAATTTAGAGGGCGAATTAAGTATTTGGAGTCAGTATTTATCTCAATCTGAACTAAGCGTTGATGCAACTACTGAAGAGCTAATAAAACGCTGCGATTTTTTCCCTTCTGTCAAGCAATGTTTAAAATTGCTGCTAACTTTACCTTGTACCACCTGTACGATTGAACGTAGTTTTAGTACATTGAGAAGAATTAAAACGTGGCTTAGATCAACAATGGCTCAAGACAGACTTGTCGGCCTGGCATTGTTAAGTATCCACAGAGGTCGCATTGAAAACGTTAACGACTTTGCCAAAGATATATTGAATTTATTTTGTCAAAGTAACAGAAGAATGTCATTAACTGTAGACTAACTAGATATTTATTTATTTAAGTATATTTATTATTATTTTTATGTTTTATTTATCTTGTTATGTTTTTGTTACGTTTTTTAATATTATTATTATTTATTTAGTTTTTGTGCTTTAAAACAATGTGAACACTTTATTTTAGTAAACTCTTTTTTATCCATCTCTTATATTTATAAAGGTTACCCAAGTTTTAGACAGGCAGCGCCAGCGTCTGGAAAGTGCTTGGAAAATGGAAATGGAACTTGATGTAGAATCGTAGATGATTTTTATTATAAAATTTTCTTTCCAGTTTTGTATTTATGAGATTAGGGGTTTTCTTGGACAGTAGCAGAAATATTAAAAGTTGAATAAAAATCATGTACCTACCTATTACTCGTATTTTCAAACGTATTATGGGGAAATGCAATTTAAAAAATATAATGTCTATAACATTTATTTGATTAACTAAATTGTATTAACATAAAATCTATAAACTGAAATTAAGAGTGAACTCAAGAATAGGTACCTTAGTTTCGGTCTTAACTTTAGTTTATAAAATTTATTTCATTTTATTTTCTATCATAATTTATATTACAGCAAGGCTTTTGAACATGTAATAAAAAACCGGGTGGGGTGTTCTATTTAAAATTTGATTTCACGGGAAAAAATAAAATTGGATTAATTGATTGATTGCAGTACAAAAAAGTTAGATTTCCATTACCGTAAACCCGTAAACGCTTTTGAGAGGTAACATATAGGTCTAAAATTTTGTGAGATATCTGTTTTAAGCGTCTCCTAATTTCACATCCACAATTTCGATTTGGCCCCCCTGATAAAATTTTCTGCGGGCGCCCATGTCTATAACAGCGGTCGGCAACTGGCGGAGCGCGGTCCAGATCCGGACCGCGGGAGGTGAAAAATTGGACCGCCAAAAAATTTTTTAATGTAAAAAAATCTGTTTTAAGCGTCTCCTAATTTCACATCCACAATTTCGATTTGGCCCCCTTCTGCGGGCGCCCATGTCTATAACAGCGGTCGGCAACTGGCGGAGCGCGGTCCAGATCCGGACCGCGGGAGGTGAAAAATTGGACCGCCAAAAATTTTTTTAATGTAAAAAATATTTTTCTGTAGATAACAATACATTTGAGTGCCACCCTTATCAATTTTTAATGGTTAATAGATTGGTTAAAAAAACTGGTTCAAGACCGCAAATGTAATTTCTTCCATTGATTTTTTGAATACAAATATTCCTATCTATTGTATTTCCTATTATTTTGTGAATGCAAATTAAAATAAAAAATTTGTAAGGATTATACTCATGATTTCAACAACCCTTAAACTGTTAAGCAAGAATCTTCATCATGGTAAGTTAATGTATTTTGAAAAATACAGGGTAGCTAAAAAATTGCTTTACAAACTAGTAAAACGTCAAAATAAGGAATACAGGAACACTATCTAATATGTGGAGTTGGAGCTACTTCACAGATAATTTATTTATTTTTTTTATTTTACCACAGCTGTTAACAAAACTTATATTTAAGGACAAATAGGAGCTTCATTAGATACTTTTAGGCCTTAAGTCAGAGCATTGATAATAATTCATAATATATGTACTTACTAATTATTAGGTTTTGCCTTAGTGCGGCATATTCGACTTTGTTGAAATACATATATAAATTCATACATGTTTCTAGGTTGCACTTTTTTGGCAAAGTTGAGGTTTTTCATCACAATTTGTTTATTTTCAACTTTTTCCAAATTCTACTTGAAAATTCGACAATTTTGGACAACAAAAAATTCCCATTTTGGGTATAAATAAATGTACGAGGCACATCCACAAAGAGTACTCAATTTTTTAAAAATCGAAGCGTCAGTATATAGGGTGTCCCCAAATATCACCGACAACGTTTAACTGTATATTCAGGACGATAAATAAATACGATCTACGAAAAAAAAGCCTTATAAAAACTTTTTGGTTTTTGAGTTACAGGCCTGCAACCTGCAAAGTTGTCAAAAATAAAATTTTTTTAATTAATAACTTCATAACCCTTTTTTCGTTCGCGTTAAAATTTGGCACATTTATTTGGACTATTATTGCGTATTATTTCTTAAAGTTTTAGTCAAATCGATATACTGGGTGATAGTTTTCTCCGGTTACCTCTCCCTTTTAGCGGTCAAAACTTTTACAGTGATTGTATTTTTTAAAACTGGCAGCAACATTGAAAAGGTTGTTTCATTTAAAAAAAGTATTGTCCCATTAGAAAATCCCCTACAGAAAGCCAATCTTGAGAAAAATGGCATTATTTGCAGGTCTGTGCGTTTCGGTTTGCATAGCAGTGTCACGGATTTAATATTATGAGTTCAGTAGGCGATGAAAACAAAATGTTGATTGCCGTGGCTATCAGGTAATGTTATTGTCGTGTTTCTTTAGGATTCTCATCACTCCACACATGCAAATTATGAAGTGTCCGCAGTGCATCAGTACAATTATTAAATGTAGGTAAAACTAATGTTCACAAAACTTTAAAAAAGCAACTTCCTTGGAGATTTCATTTAACTCATGCTCAAGAACTTGAAAATTTAGATTCCAACGCACGTTTACAATTTTTCCACTGGTCGGTGAATGGCTTCGCAGAATATAATAATTTGCTTCAAAAATAGTTTTGTACCGATAAACTTTGTTTTACAAGGAACGGAGTTTTTTCTGGACCTCGTTAAAAATTTTCAAAAGTATCCGGACTCCACCTAAAATTACTTGCCGACCCCTGATCTATAAACTTCTTATACAACTGAAATAGATTTGTGTTTTTTTCAAACCTTTTTTCTAAATTATAAAATCGATTTTGAGCAATTGTAAATTAATCTCCCAATTTACATATTCATTTTCCGTTTTTAGTGGCAAATTAACCTGATATGATCCGTTTTCTAACCTTTGTGTTGTGGTTTCAAATATCAGTTCGGCAAGTTTATCGTCTGGACATAATACAGGGTTTTCACTAATTTCATCTAATGCCCAAAATTTTGTTAAACTGTGATCTAAATCAACTGTATTTGAAAAGAGTGAAACATTGTTTTCTGTTTGATTTAAAATATGATGTGACTTTACACTTGTAATAGGCACATTACCAGCTATTACCCAACCAAGGTACGTATTTTGTAAAACTGGCAGATTTCTCCCGAGTTTTATTATACCATCGGCTAAAATACTGTAATAAACATCTGCTCCAATAAGCATATCTATTTCAGACGGATTGAAGTATGTTTGATCAGCCAGTTTTATGTGATCAGGCATATGAAAGTTTTTAATTTTGATTGGAGATTGAGGTAATTTATGAGTAATATTTTTTAAAATTGCACAAGATGCAGGAAAACTTACATATTTTTCCACATTTGAGTGAGTAATGAGATTTACCATTTTATTAGAAATTGTACTGTTATCACAAATTCCAGAAATTATCAAATTTTTTGTATATGGTTTGTACTTAAGATCTGTGACTAATTTTTCTGTAATAAATGAGGTTTGACTACCTCCACCTAATAATGCTCGTGCTTGTATTGGCTCGTTATTTGAAGAATATAGTGTTACAAGTGCTGTGGCTAGAAGTATCTGGGAGTTTTTTGTAGAAAAAGCTGAAACTGTTTGAGTATTGTCTAAACATCTTGAGGAACAAGGATCATTGATATCATTTTGTGTAAGTGAATCAACTGTGCGTGAGTGAGTAGAACTTTCATTGTGGATGTGAGGAGTATTATTTTTATTACTACTGTGTGTGTATAAATCAAATGTGCGAGAATCTCTAACAGTGTTCTGAGAGTGAGTGAGATTTTCATTACTTGTGTGAGGTGAAGAATTATTTGCGTTTTGACTATTTTGTGCAATATATAACTGAGAATTTTGGGGACTTTGGGGAATATGTACTGTTGAATGCTGTCTTTTCGAACAAATGCGACAACCTCGTGCATTGCAATTTATTATGATGTGTTTTGTACCCAAACAATTAAAACAAAGTTTATTTAATTTTATAAACTTTACCTTTTCTTTAAACCCTGTGCAATTATAAATTTTGTGATCCTGTTGTTTGCAATATAAACATATTTTGTTAACGAATTGGGAATTAGATTTCAAACTATGTATTGCGTTGCTATGAAACGCCGTTCTTGTAGTCCTTTGAGAATTTTGACAGTGTGCGTTTGTGTCATTAACTGACAAATTTTCTAGAACTAAACATTTTTTCTCTAAAAATGTATAAAATTGTGCTAGTGTGCGTAACTCTTTCGAATTCTTTTCTGTTTCAAAGGCCTTGCGAGTATTATAATCAAGTTTCTGTTGAAAGAAATAGATAAGAAGTAAATCCCAGTGCTCCACTGGAACACCTAAATTTTTTAGTGATTCAATGTCTTGTCTCGTTTTTGTAATAAAATCTCTCAATGTGTGTGTATTGCATTTTGCAAGAGAAGGAATTTCTAAAAGATTTTTTTTATGTGAATTTATTACTGAAACTTTATTAGAGTATCTTTCCTCTAAAATTTTAAGTGCTGTTTTAAAATTGTCATTAGTTAACGGTAAGTTATTAATCAAATTCATAGGCTCATTTTTCAAATAACTTTTAAGATATATGAAGCGTTCATTTTCTGACAATTGCGAATTATTTATTATTAGTGAAGTAAAAATTTCATAAAATGACAGCCAATCTGACATATTTCCAGAAAATGTAGGAATAGTTATTTCGGGAAGTTTTACATTAAATTTTGTGGGTATATTTTGTGATTGTACTCGATTCTGAATTGAATTTTCACAATTCTCTGATTCTCTTGACTCAATTGGTTCTTGTATCTTTTCTAATGTGCCATATAATTTACTTTCAACAATTTCTCTATCTTTTAATTGTTCATCTGAATCATCCAAGTATTCAATTTCATCTTGAGAATCACTATATTTTATGAAAGCTTCACGTAGGTTCTGTTCTCGTTCTTTAAAATGTAAAATTTTGACTTGTAACTCATTAACGGATTTATTTAAAAATTTCTCAATGCGCGTTATACATGATTTAGCAATAGCTCTTTCCTTTCGTAAAGCTTCCATTCTTACTTGAGTATTATTATATAGATAAATTGGTTTTAAATTTACAACTTTCCGGTATGAAAATGAAAACAATTATAATAAACTTTAAATAAACCTATGAGAGCACCTCCACTTCAGATTTCACACTTCTGACGAAGAAACTCTTAGCTTCCTGAGAATGAGCTTGACTGCGACTGGGACTTACAACTTCGGCTACGACTGGGACTGCAACTTTGACTACGACTGGGACTGCAACTTTAACTGCGATAGGGAACTGCAACTTCAACTGCGATGGAGAACTGTAATTTCAACTGCGATAGGGAACATTTGTAAAATGCGTAGGGACTTAGGGCTGAATTTTTCTTTAAATCCGGTTCGAAGCTTGACCAAATCTTATGATGCAGCTTTACTGTTCACCATAAGAGAAGTGAAATGCAGCGTCCACACTCGGTACATATTTTATGTACTAGTAACATAATTTCGTACAAGGTACATATTGGTTACATATTTTTAAGAAAAGTGCATAAAGTAAATTTTTTTAAAAATGTAAGTTTTTCTGAAGTCGGTTCTGTGGAATTTGTCGATTGCGTTGTTGCGCCAATCGGCTATGTTCGGGAATCTCGGCCGTATTAACTCTAGTGCAGTAAACGGGTTGCTCTTGCACGTGCGTATTCTAAGAGTAAGAAGCATACAAATTCTCCATCTTTCTCTATAACATTTATATTAGAGGGAGAGAGAGAGACAAGCTATAATGTGTGTTGTGTACCAAATTTAAATCTTATTTGGAATTATAACTTTGTTGCTTTGCGTTTCGATTCCTACATTACACAAAAAATTAAATAAGTGGAAGTGCAGTAGAAGAGTTATATATTATTGGGTAATATTTTTGATGTGTGAGTTAGTGTAATGTGAGATTTTGTTGTTTGTTTTATTCTGTGTACATTTTATTGTAGTAAAACGAGTTAAAATGGGACCTTGTAGATTTAATAGTAAATGGTTGAAAGAAAAAGACGGTAATGGCGCAATTATTGGAAAGTATCTCTCTGAAGTTAAGAATGATAACAGCAATGCTCTTTGCAATGCCTGTGGTAGAGAATACTCTATAATTAGAGGAATTGCTTCAATAAATCAGCATGCAAATGCAAATAGTCATAAGCAAAAATATAAATGTAAATATGGAAAATCGCAGACTCATTTACAAGAAAATACTTTAGAAGTGTTTGTAGAAAAAGACAAAATATCTCAAATAGAGATTTTATTTACATTAAGAACTGTCTTACACAATTATTCGTTGGAATCTTCAAGAGACTTAAAAAACGTTCTACTAGTTTGTTTTCCGGAGTGTGGTTATTTAAACAATTTTTCTATGTGTCAAACAAAAATGAAATATATTATCACCCATGGACTAGCACCTTACTTTCAAAAATTTTTAAAAGATGATATACATGGTAAGTTTTAAGATGTGTGGGATTATTTTTAGAGATTTAATCTGTTAATAACAAATAATATAAAAGGAGGTAATAATACTAATAGGCGAAGGTATCTGTATTTTAAAATAATGGTCGTCAAAAAGAGCTAAAGTATATTACATGTACTGATTTAAAAAAATATTTAGAGGAACAATTATTTTTACTATGGTTTCATTTTATTTGCTCTACTTTCAAGTTGCTGTAAAATATTTATTGATTATATTATAAAAAAAACACTGTCTAGATATATTTTACCTGTAAAAGTTGGATAACAATAAAACAGTTTGATATCTTTCACGAAACTGCCGCATTACCTATTCAGTGTATAGGGGAACTTAGGTAATCTAGAATAAGCAGGTAATGTCAAAATAATATCGACACTTAAAACAAGCCTTCATTACTAAGGTACGGGTCTCTAAAAGTTTTTTTTTAAGTTATTTTGCTATAACATTTTGCAGTCGAACGATTTTTTTTTTCAAATTTGGTTCCATACTGCACTTAACAAAAACAATAACAAAAAACAAATCCTGAAACCCTAAAAGGATTTTATACTTTTGTAAATATTAATACTACTAAATTCAAAGGATTTTATACTTTTGTAAATATTAATACTACTAAATTCATTTTTAATTATAATGATTATTTTACAAATATTATGAAATTTAAAAATAATTGTAATAATTTAGTGCAATTTGAACGAAAATTATTGTTCCAAAACTTTAAATAAATACTTTATAATCCCCTTAATTATTTAAAGAACATCCATAAAAAGTATATCAAAACCAGTCAACTGAAAGAAAGTTCTAGCAAAATACTAATTAATAATATAAATTGAGACACTTGGAAACGGAGGCCCATATGACAAATCTTTATATGAAGTGCCAAAATTATTTTGGTTATTTTACTGTAATGGAAAACACTCAAATTCTCACAAAAATTTTTCTTAACTTCTCCTCCATTCCCCTTTTTTTTAAGTATTAAATACGAATAGGTATAGTTATTTTTGTGCGGTCAAGTCTAGTTTTCGAGTAAAAAAATATTTAAAACTTAATCTGTTACTAGGCACAACTCTCTGATTATTACAGTAGGACAATACTATTATACTGTCATAAATCATAAAAAACACATGTAATTAGAGATGTAATAATTCCTGGGACATACACTGAGCTCGTAAAGTTTGGAATAAATTCGATAAATCGTTATTGAAGGGTTTTGACAGGAAATCCTCGGACACGTCAACTTTAGTTTGTAAAATGTGACTTTTTTCAGCCATCGACTTTTTTTTTGTTTTGTTTGTTTTTGAGCTATGACGTCATCGGCAATTTTTTTAAATGGCAACCCATATTTTTTTCCACGGATTTCGATAGAGCACATTTTTCTGAGTACGAATATGTCAAAAACGTATGACCTTCAA
>NW_019418350.1:0-1390 GCF_000390285.2 Anoplophora glabripennis | reverse complement strand
TATCTCGAAAACTTCCATCTTGAAGGTCATACGTTTTTGACATATTCGTACTCAGAAAAATGTGCTCTATCGAAATCCGTGGAAAAAAATATGGGTTGCCATTTAAAAAAATTGCCGATGACGTCATAGCTCAAAAACAAACAAAACAAAAAAAGTCGATGGCTGAAAAAAGTGACATTTTACAAACTAAAGTTGACGTGTCCGAGGATTTCCTGTCAAAACCCTTCAATAACGATTTATCGAATTTATTCCAAACTTTACGAGCTCAGTGTATATTTAAATATAATAATAGAAATTTAAAATAAAAATGTATTAATCAAAATTTTGATTCACTCATATCTATCGAATGACAGACAATATGCCATATTCAATCAGACAACTGTAACCATTTCTTCATATTCTCAAAAAATATTTTAGAAGAAATAAAGTTTTATATGTTTAAACTAATCATACAATTTTTCTAGGTGGTTATTTTACACTTGTTTATTATGTATTTGTGTCCTGTAGTAGTTGAGTTGAGTTGAGTTATATTCAGAAGTGTTCATTATTATTTGCTATTTTGCTTTACCTATAACCTATGAGAATGACTTACCTATTGATGATTACATTGCATCTGTAGACACAGCTATTCAAAATAAGACAGATGATGTTAAAAACACAATTAGAACCAATGTTGTTAATGCAGTCACCAACTATAAAAACCACAAAAGACATAATAGAACAAAATTAAATAATACACATAAAATAATTTTAAAAAACATTAATAAAACTCGTCATTTTATCAAAGAAAATCCACAAATTACTATCCTCAAACCTGATAAAAGTAATAAAACAGTAATAATGAACACTTCTGAATATAACTCTAAAATGTTAGATTTACTACAGGACACAAATACATATAGAAAAATAAAAGAAATAAATAGCTGCTGTTTCTTTTACCCGTTTTTTAACCGACTATCACACCAGAACCCAATTCCCAAGAAAATAAATATATTTTAACATCAGACAAAAGGTTCAAGAAGATTTCCACGTTACAAATTCTGCAAGGGTGAAAATTGCACTTAATACATCGTTACCAAGATGTTTTCTCAAGAAATTCAGTAAACTTATGGTCCTAAGGCTACAAATCTTTTGAAAAATATTTCTCCATCAAAATTTATTTTAACGAAACGGAAGAATAGAAGAATTTTTTTACTACGTTGCAAAAACACAAACACATCAAATTTTTCTGAATTTTAACATAACTCATATAACTGTAACAGGTACGTACTTAAACAACCAATTAAATAATTGTGTTAATGTTTTCAAAAATAAGCTTTTAAATATATTACTAAGTGAAACTACAAAATGCATCCATCATCATAGTCGTATTTTAGAAAATTTAATTACA
>NW_019418349.1:10399-16490 GCF_000390285.2 Anoplophora glabripennis | reverse complement strand
CAGGGTGGCCAAAAGCATTTCCAGAATGATTCGACGGCATTCGTCGACGATTCTTTGACGCAAATCTTCCAGCGACGCTTTCATAGATTTTACTTTTTAGGTATCCCCACAAAAAGAATTCAAGAGGCGATAAATCCGGTGATCGTGGAGGCCACTCAATGGTGCCTCTTCTCCCAATCCAATTCCGTAGAAAACGTTGGTCCAAATACTGGTTGGTCCAAATACTGACGGACAATTAACGCATAATGCGGAGGAGCACCGTCCTGTTGAGAAATCAAATGATCTTCATCATACTCTGGAACATTTTCAATAATATCAGTCAAGGCAGGGTCAATAGTGTCTTCCAGTAATTGCAAATTCATTTGGCTAGTCAAATTACCAGGTAGAAAAAAAGGACCCACCAGCCGGTCACCGAAAATTCCAGTCCATACATTTAATTTTTCCGGTTGCTGTGTATGCACCTCGTGAAAAACTCTTGGGTTTGAATCGCGGCAATTGTGACGATTTACCGTCCCGTTCAAGAAAAAACTGCATTCATCAGAAAAACAGATGTTAAAAAGGAACTGTCGATCCTTCCCTGCTCGCTCACTCATTATTTCGCAAAATTGCAAACGGCGGTCATAATCATCCTCATGAAGTTCCTGGACTAAATGTATTTTGTATGGATGGAATTTATTCTTCTTCAAAATGGTTTGTATGCTAGTTCGATTGATCCCAGAGACAGATGCCAGCTGTCTCGTACTTAATGTAGGATCAAGATGAACTTGTCCCAAAATTGCAACTTCACTAGCTTCATTAACTATAGGTTTTTCAATTGTCGTTTTTTATTAGCTACGTTCCCTGTCTCTTGAAATTTTTCCTCCTAACATATCGATATTCATTAAATAGCTGAGCTGTTCTATTCGCACATTTATTGTTTGTAAAGTAAAGCGAAATTCCGCAATGGAATAAACTATAGTGTTTAATTTTCAAAAACACAATTAAATAAACTACCAACCAACGCTTCCAAATAATACTAGAAGTTAATTTGGAATCCACTAATTTTAGGTTCATTGTGTGTATAGCATTCATTTCTGTTTTTTACAATTGTGTTTTTTTTTACGAAAGTGATAACAAATAGCCAAAAACCAATGTAACGCAAGAAATACTAAATTTATGGCATTGGCGTAGTAAACTCGAATGACTAACATTTTTACCGTTACTGATTGTTTGTACATAAGTTTCAACTTTGAAATCAAAATACTTAATAAGTATTGGGCAGAATTATTAAATTTAAAGTCTGTTGTAAGATATTTCAGAAGAAATATTACTCAACCCCCAATGCCATTTAAATATTTTGAGGTGTTGCTTTCCCTTGCTTGGGGGTGAAAGTGGCGGAGTCAAAAATACCAGCAAAGAATGTCCCCCTTTAATCTAAAATCGACGGGTCTGAGCGTTTTTCTACAATCTTGACGCAGTTCCTGAAAATAGTTCTGTTTCGTTTTCGATTTGGCCACCCTGTATATTCAGGAATTCCTAAGATATTATGTAACGTTTCCTTATGAGTAATAGGTTTTACTTTGTTTAGATGTCTGACTGTAAGCTAAGAATAATCTTTTCAGCATTGAATGAAAAGTAGATATGTCGATTTAGATCAATGTCAAATAAAAAACAAACAAACAGAATTAGTTCTTTTTTAATAAAATTAATCACACACGAAATCAAAAATACAGCTTGCGCGCTTACCTGACAATTGAAAATCCCTGTACGGTCCATTAGAACCAAATATCTGACGATTTATCGCATTGTCTTGAGACCTTACAGCACACAATGTCTGCGTTGCAAGCAGAACTGTCAAAAATACACTCAGGATCATCTTCATCCTTACTTCCTTACTCGAACAAACCAACAATACAATTTCTGACCCAATTTGGCTTAATATACTCCTGACCTATTCTGATGATAACCTCTTATTTCGGTAATCAATGTCATTACTGCAATTATAATTGTTATTATCAATTTGTTACCAGTCCTGAGAAATGTTTACTTGGTGTGACGCAATTACTTTATTTTGTTTAAGCAATTAACGAAAAAATGTACACTAATTAACTGACTTGGTGTTCATTTGATTATATTTGTTTACGACGTTATGGTGTTTGTGTTTGCTTGCGGCACGGGTTTCTGTTTGCACTATATTATATTTCAAGACGATATAAATATTTAAACTTGAAATTGTATATCTTGCTGACGCATTTTTTATGCGGTTACACTTTTTGCATACATGTTCTTAATGTGGAGTTATTTCTAGATTTATTATCTGTTACTTGGGTTACATTACTTGGGATTTGTAGCCGTTCCTTAATGGCATCGTTGGAAAATAAAATACTGGAGTATAGAGATTAAGGAATCATGGCTGTAAATAGCTACAACTCTGATTTAAATATTTTATATGTAGAAAGTGAGGAAACCAATTACATTTTATGTAAATGTTATGAGTCTCGTGACATTCAAACTTGTTTTTACTGACTTGGAAATACCGGCATTAGATTAAGGCGTGGTCAACTTCTGTTTACTTCGTAATTTTTACTTGGTTTGACGATCAGGGATTAAAATTTCCATCTGTAAGTTCAATTTCTGTATTGGATCAATGGATCGAAATTTGGGTACATCTATCTAATTACGTTTTTATTTCATTTTTCTAAATCCTCTTATTGTTGATATTCGAATAGTAATAAAAAAATGTGGACCCATATTGGGCAATGCATACAGGGTGTGAACTTACGTCAAATATTTTTGCCACATGTCCGTTATGTCAAAATGTGGTAAATACACGGATTTGTGTAGAGTAAAATGTAATTTTAAAGTCTGACTTACCTCAACATTGCAAGGAGCCGCTTTTTGGGAACTGCTTATTTTCATAGATGTTCGATGTATCCGCCATTTGGTTGCAAACAAGCTTCAGCGCGATGTATCCAATTCGCTCGCACGCGTTGCAACATTGCCACGTCCTCTCTAATCGTATTACAAGCTTCGGCAATACGATGTCGCAGTTGGTCGATGTCACGAACTTCCGTGGAATATACAACACTTTTCACATATCCCCACAAAAAGGAGTCAAAAGGCGTGAGGTCCGGGGACCGGAGGGCATCTAACTAGGCTGCCGCGGCCTATCCAGCGTTCTGGAAAAGTAATGTTTAGATGTTTAGAAGCGATATTTCTAGTGCTACGATGCGGATCTTCTTCGACGAGATCTAAAATCATCTCTTTGACATTTAAGATTCTTTGTGGTCGCGTCGAGGTCCCGACGGTGGCCCAGGGCGCTACGGCAACAAATGTTCGCGGTGTGGGGGCACGTCGTTCAGGATATCTTGGACAGTACACTTGACAAGCTCTGTGGGAATTTTCGTTTGCTTCACCATAAATTATGAGCATTCATAATCGCGATTGCTCCATTTTCAAACGAAAACTTGGAAATACGGTTATTAAATGTACTCTCGAAAAACAGCACAGCAATCACTACGACAATGTTATTACAAACTGACTTTTGAATACAATCCGGCTTCATAAGAAACCTTCAAACTCGTAAAAAGTGTTACATAACTTTTTATAAGTACTCACTGCGATAAAATACATGTATTTCAGCAGTTCCAAAACAGTTTTAAACACATTTTTAATAACCTATTTTCTCTATGACTTTAAACTTCCGATACAAGTTTGTAACAACAGTTAACTCAGTTTTTGCTCCTTTTTCACTCCTTTAAATATTTGATATAAGTTCATTAACACCCTATATAAAGGGTATCCCAAAGTTCACGCAAGTAATTTAGATAGAAAACACAAGTTTTTATTTAAAGATTGTAAACTTTTTATTGATTCATAAAGTATACATACTCTTTCGTCGAAATTTTCCATTACCGGTTTCCACAAATGCGGCTGAATTTAGTTGATACAGTGCTCGTGGTTGTGGACTTGTTGGCATAAACTTTATAGATTTCAAAAGACCCCATAGAAAAAAGTTCAGCGGCGTTAAATCGCAAGATCTGAGCCGCCAATTATGATCACAAAAACGGGAAATTACATGACCAGGAAATGACTCGTGCAGTAATTGAATTGTTTCTCGGGCTGTATGGCATCTGGTATCGTCTTGTTAAAACCACATGTCGGCTATATCCATCTTGCAATTTTGGTATAAAAAACTGGATTATTGTGTCATGATAGCGAGCACCATTAGCATTTTCGAAGAATGGTCCGATGACGCCTCCAGCCCAAAATTCACACCAAACAGTGACGCGTTGTGGATGGATTTGTTTCTCAACAATCACTCGTGGATTTCCAGAATCCACTTGTTCCATAATCCATTCAACGAACTCTCTTCGTTCTGCGTCGTCAATAAGTTTCAGTTCTTGAGTCAATTGAACTTGTAAGCATGAAGATGCCAATATTTCGCGAAAATCCGCTATAGAGAGCTTTCAGTCTTGCCCACACTGCCGAATTGATGTACCTATACTCTCAGCAACACTCTCTCGAACTGCTTCGATGTTTTGTCTGGAACGACTTGTTGAAGGACGGCCAGAATGTTTAAGATCACTAACTAATCCAATGACTGAATGTTTCAATTCTGTTCACATTTGATGAAGATAAATCACTATTCCGAACGTATTTTGTACGAAAATTGCGAACTGTAGTTGTCAAACCTTCATTATTTTTAATAACCCTGAACTGTCAGCTGTCACGCTGTCTTTTTTTTCAATGGTAACACTTTACCACACAAATGGTGCATAAATTGAAATCTTGCGTGAATTTTGCGTGATGTAATGTTCAACCGAACTTTATTAAAAAGAAAATCAATTGTTAGCAGAGGTAGGAAATAGTTAAATATTGAGAGCAACTGTAATTAGCTTTTCCTGCTAAATGATACAAATTAATCCTCCCCACTAAAGCGTTCAATAATACTTTAATAGATAGATACCTTTTACCAATGTAGGTTACTGGAACATCCAAATCGATTGGTGTTCTTGTCATGTAGCAACTGATACTTAGAGTGGACTGTTACATTTCCAAGTTCATTTCCATGCATTTCAGCAAGTTTATAAAATACCTACGTTACATTATCTGTGGTAAATAAACACTTGTTGTAATTCATATTTTGTCAACAGATCGCCGCATGATTATCTTTTATCAGCGTTATAAAGTTATTTTAGGAAATTTAGTATCTAATAGCCTTATAGTTTTAAAATTAAATCCGGGATTAAGACAATATTATAATTTGATGTAAAAAAGTCGATGAACCCTAGATTTAGATGATTTGGATGACTTCTAAAACCTTGAATATTTGTATAAATATATTAAAAATCCTATATTTTTTTATACAATCAACAAATTAGATGTTAAAAAATAATGGTTTGTTTTCAAATTAGTACTTACTGACTT
The DNA here is from genome assembly GCF_000390285.2 of Anoplophora glabripennis. Taxonomy (NCBI): domain Eukaryota; kingdom Metazoa; phylum Arthropoda; class Insecta; order Coleoptera; family Cerambycidae; genus Anoplophora; species Anoplophora glabripennis. The sequence goes on along the minus strand of NW_019418349.1, from coordinate 11,081 downwards.
ACCACATTTATACGATGAAAACTTTTTTGGTACCTCTACCTCCACCGATAGCTGCTTTACAACTGTTGTATGGCTACTTGGAAATCACTGTATACAACAAGGACATTTAAATAAAGGGGACTTATTTATTTACATTTCTCGATGAAGCCTGGTCTATTGACAGTCTAATTGTATCATTGTTGTCAGCTGTATAATTATACTGGAAATGTACTTAATATTTTTATCGCAATTTTCATCACAATTGTGAAAATTATTATTATAGGATAGTATTATTAAGTTATGCATACAATATTGTTAAATTCTGTACATATTAAACTATTTTTCATTTTTCATATTTGCCATGTTTGAAGACTTGGCAACTACGCAATAATTTGTAGCGTGTTCCTCGTTCGTTCTGCCGTGGTTGGCAGAATATGGCGTCTCTTGTTAGAAAATAGTTGTGATTTTAGTAAGTGAAACGTGATTAGTGTTTATACATGTATTTTGGATAAACTTTTAAGGTGTGAATATGGTTAGACAGTGCAGAATTTGTAAGAAATTGGATTATAAACATCCACATCAGCTATCCTTCCACAGGTAAGCGTGCTTGAAGGTGACTTTGGAATGTATATGCAACTGTGGCCATTGTCGTGCGTGTGGGTAACTTTTATTTGAATAACGGTAAAATTTTATAAAACTGACT
>NW_019418349.1:1838-9539 GCF_000390285.2 Anoplophora glabripennis | reverse complement strand
TACAGGGTGTCCCTGAAAAGGATGGACAACGCTTGAACACAGGTTCCTTGGATGATAATAAGACTATTTAGCCTAACTTACCTATATACAAAAGTGCACGCCTACTGAGATATAGCCTTCTAAATATAGAATAGATAACTAGAGTAGGCGTGCACTTTTTTATATAGGTAAGTCAGGCTAAATAGTCTTGATTTCATCCAAGGAACCTGTGGTCAAGCGTTGTCCATCCTCTTCAGGGACACCCTGTATATTTAAATTTATGGAACAATATTGACTTTTATAGTAATTAATTGTAGGGAGCTCTGTCTGGGTGGCTGTTTCAGGAAGGCACACTATATTTTTATTTAAAACTTTATTTGTTCCATAAAGACATAAATCTGAACAACGCTTCTTTTCACACATAACATAATAATACATAACCTCAGAGTTTTTCTAACTAACCATAAGCCTAAGATCTCCAGATCACCTCTTCTTCTTCTTCTCCGAATCGCGCGGGATTTTTTAAATATTTGAATCAGGTTACTACACTAATAACCTTTTTTTTTTTAATAATTAGGTACAAAATAATATGAAGAAACATTTTCAGAACCGCTAACCATTGATATCTCGACTGACTACAACACAACTACAACACTTTAAAACACAAAAAACAGTTAAAAGCAAGAACCTAGAACAATAAATGACTTTACCTAAATATTTGTTCATTAATAATGTCAATTTAAACAATAGAAGACACGTTTTTATAATGGAAACTGGAGTAAAACAAAAAACTGGATAAAAAAACTTTTATTTTGAGAACCCCTCGAATTGTATTCAACTCCAGAAGTTCTCAATAAGTTTTAACAATTTTATTCATTATTAATCGATAGTTTATTAAAGAATAAGTTTCATTTCCTACAAGCAAAATTTTTTTCCTTGAATTTTCATTATCATCATCCTCCACGTACTTTTCATCGTAATATTATTTTCATTATCCAGTGTTATATAATCCATTTTATTTTAATTTAAATTCAAATAATTTGTTAATTTAAATGCCATTGCCGGTAATTATTTTCTAGTTGACTTCTAGGGTTTCTGATTTCTCGGCCTACTTTTTTCTCGGGTCTCGAGAATTCTCGACTAGGAATTCCCGGGAATTCTCGAATTCTCGAGAAATTTCTAAAACTTAAAAAAGTCATAATTTTGGTATTGCAATGCAAAATATAAACATGCTATTATACTTAACAATCATCTTTAACATTTATTATTTATTCAGTATTTTTATTAATTACTTATGTTTCTACTTCTACTAACAAAACTAAATTAAACTTTGAGTTTCTTCTTAAAAACCTTTAACTTGTTTTTTTTATTAAACACTTTCAATATACTTATGTTTATTTCAATGTTTTTGAATCGTAGCTTTCTTCCAATAATAATTATTAATAATCATTAATCATGCAGTCTTTTAATTAAATAAATAGTAAATAAGGAATTTAACCGAAGAAATCTTAAAAAAAAACAAGCTTTAATTTAAAGATACAGAAGCGTTCTTCCTATTAATTTATCACTTCAACATTAGGTATCTGCTTATAATAAAATTTCTACACAGACTTATAACTAGGTACAGGGTGATTCACTATATTTTGACCCCCCTTTAACTTTTTTGTTTTAAGAGTTATAAAAAAATGTGAAATACAAAAGTTGCACGATTTTTTATGAAATTTTCGAATATGATAGTAGAAAAACAAATGAAGTTCAAACAAAATGGCCGCGGATGTTAACTTTGTTAATTTAAATGGAACACCCTGTATATTTTTACACATTTGGATAGAACGTTCCCTGTCGAGCACAGTCATATATGGTTTGTTGGGTCCATCTCTAACAATAAGCGAGATAATATTAAAAAACGAAAAGAACGTTTTTTATTAAGAAAATAAAATATTTTGTAATTGTTGGACGTTTTTCGGGCATTTCTGCCTTTTTTCCAATTACGTAAGGATTTAGATTTATTTGCAATATATTTTGACATATCGAACATTGATATAGTCCAAAATGGGTATAAGTATTTTAACTAAATCGCACTAATTAGTCCGTGAGGGGCTTATTTACTCATGGACAATGTTATATGGTAGGCCGTGACAGTGACAGGTAATATTATGACAACATTGTTATTGTTTGACAGTTTGTATTATTATTTATTTAAAATGGGTTACACAGAAGTAGAAAATTTAAATATTATAGGAATTAAGATAGAGTAGTTAAGATATTCTCCATAGTTTATTTTAATTCCTAATAATATTTCAATTTTCTACTTCTGTGTAACCCATTTTAATTAAATACTAATACAAACTGTCAAACAATAACAATGTTATCATGACATTACTACCTGTCACTGTCACGACCTACCATATATAAGATTGTCCATGAGTAATTGGCCTCACACGGTCTAATTAGTGAGATTTACTTAAAATACCTATACGCATTTTGGACTATATCAATGTCCGATATGTCAAAATATATTACAACTAAATCTAAATCCTTACGTAATTGGAAAAAAGGCAGAAATGCCTGAAAGAGGTCTAACAATTACAAGATGTCTTATTTTCTTAATAAAAAAACATCATTTCGTTTTTTAATATTATCTCGCCTATTATTAGAGATGGACCCAACAAACCCTATATGACTATGCTCGACAAGGAACGTTCTATCCAAATATGTAAAAATATACAGGGTGTTCCATTTAAATTAACAAAGTTAACATCCGCGGCCATTTTGTTTGAACTTCATTTGTTTTTCTACTATCATTTTCGAAAACTTCATAAAAAATCGTGCAACTTTTGTATTTCACATTTTTTTATAACTCTTAAAACAAAAAAGTTAAAGGGGGGGTCAAAATATAGTGAATCACCCTGTACATTAAAAAAAGAATCATCAAAGTAAACTAAAGCCTTAAAAACTTAAAATAAATAAATCATGAGCTGGTAGAGAAACCACTTTAACCGCTCAGTTATTTGTCGAGAAACGAATTGAACCCATGAACGAAACGAACTCCAGTCAAGAACTTAAGACGCGCGTGATTTTTAAATTTCTCGATTTCTCGACACTTTTTTCTCGTCTCGAGTAAGGTCAGATTTCCCGGGAATTCTCGCTTCGAGAAGTCTCGACCAGAAACCCTATTGACTTCTCAATGACAAAATGATTTCTAATTTCAGTTAAACCAATTTTCAGATTTAGTATTTATTTTCAGCCTCAAACCGAAAGGAAGAACCAGGTAGTTTCTTTTCTTCTCTCTCTTCATATAATTTTCTTCTTCGTTTAATTTACAATTAGATCAATGTTCTTAGAGGTTCCATTTTTGCTTAAATCATTTTCGTCAAAATTTTGCTGTTGACTATAATTGTTCTTCATTCCATCTGATATTTTTATGATCTTACTTTCCTTCGGTGCCGGTTTGATGTATTCAATTAGAAAAATATATAAAAAACATTAAATTTTTAATTCACTATATATCTCATCCCAGAGGCAATAAGAGAATAATTTAATTAATAAAAAAGTAATTTAGACTAGCCATAAGCAATATATCATATGTTTAGAGAGAAAATAAATTAGAGAATGTGGGAGGAATACAAAATATACAAATAAATTTGCAAGCCTATAAAACAATATTTAACAATTAACTTATTTTTCGATGTTTTTATCAACTTGCGCAGAAGATAACTCGCACAAACAGTTATGAATTATTACATTGGAATGTCTCAGATTTAACGATGTATTTGATATCAAATCTATTAAGTTTTCAAAAAGAAGAAGTTAATTTTTTTTGCTTTTGTATGTGTAGTCATGTATCACAAAATCACAATACGTTTATTAGAACGTTATTGATATTTTAAAAAATTGAAATTCAATCATTATATTTGTATCTTTCAAGCAAGTGGGTGATTTTAACAAAAGGTCAACTCAATTACGTGAATTGCGTTGTATTTTACATTTATATTCTCAGCAGAAATGTGACATCATTTCAATAATTGTTTACAATTTGTACTGATTTGTATTGAAAAATATGCTAAATGTTATTATTGACAATATTCAGAAATGTATAACCAAAGACTACCTACTATTTCCATTTTATTGATTTAAATTTGAATGTTGGTTACCTACTTTTATAACATTTCTACGTTTTTCAGTATTTGTGTATATTGTTGTTTGTCTTATTTGTCACTTTTTTTTTTCAAATTTGTCTCCAGTTTACTGACAGGTATGGATAAAAGTTTTGAGGGTTATATTAATTTTTAGAAATTGAAATTATTTAAATAGAATAATTGTAATTACTAACAATTACTCTGCTCTCTTTGGTGTTTGATATTTGTTAAACAGATATTAATTACTTCTACAGTGTGTTTTCTAAGTTATGCGAAGATTGAGAGGCTCTGTTACTAAAATTAAAGAATTTCTTCATCAGTGTATTTTGGAAATTGAATAAGGAGAAAGTCATTATTCATTTTATTGGAGAATTAATATTTTTCGAGTTGTTATTTTGTTAAATTTGAAATAACTTGTCCAATAGTTGAATAGATTTAAAATTTCTCTAAAACTATTCATTTCATAAAAGAATATATTTTTTTCGATATACAATTTTAAATATAAAGAAACCATGAAAAGTCCAAAAAAACATCGGCGTAGACATTTAAATTTTTTGTGGGAACAGTTTTTTGTACATTTGATAGTTAGGTACCATATTTAATTGTGTTGCAAACAAGTAAAAAATAATATGTATACATTTTTGTGTGAAACGAATTTAGTTATTTTATATAGAACTATACACTCGTAATAAACCCGTTTATTAAAAAAATAAAGTCTATTGTATCTTTTTAGATTATACAGGATGTAAGAAGTTTGACTGCAATTACTTCAGCATGAGATAGAATAATCATAAATGAACAAAAAAGTTGTATAGGAAAGTTTCATCACAATGTGACGACAGCGCTTAACTTAACGCTACACAGCTGATGCAGACCACCCGTGCACGCGGTAGACTTGTCCTAGAATAACAACTATTGTGCTTACCAAAAAGCAGGATTCAGTAATTTTTAAATGCATGTCGGCATCACCCTTGTAACCGCTTATGAATTCGTAGCCACTCGAAGAACTGTCGCCGTCGATGGAATGTTGAGGGCTTGTTTTTGTTTATGTTACTGAAATATTAGAGTACCAAATTGTTATCTCTTCAGGGTTAAGTTTTAGCCTGTGTGTGAAAGACCATCATTATCTAACTTTTGTAAACACTTCCTTNAATTTTAAATATAAAGAAACCATGAAAAGTCCAAAAAAACATCGGCGTAGACATTTAAATTTTTTGTGGGAACAGTTTTTTGTACATTTGATAGTTAGGTACCATATTTACTTGTGTTGCAAACAAGAAAAAATAATATGTATACAGTGTGAAACGAATTTAGTTATTTTGTATGTATAGAACTATACACTCGTAATAAACTCGTTTATTAAAAAAAAATAAAATCGATTGTATCTTTTTAGATTATACCTACAGGGTGTAAGAAGTTTGACTGCCATTACTTTAACATGAGATAGAGTAATCATAAATGAACAAAAAAGTTGTATATTACAGGGGCGTAAGATTAACAGTTTTCAAAATACAGCGAGTATTAATATTGGAGAGTTTCATCACAACGTGACAACAGCGCTTAACTTAACGCTACACAGCTGATGCAGACCACGTGTGCACGGGGCAGACTTGTCCTAGAATAACAAAAATGTAAACAACTATTGTGCTTACCAAAAAGCAGAATTCAGTAATTTTTAAATGCACAAGTACGAAACAAACTCCAACATATGCTCAAAATGTCCACCACCATTTTCGCATGACACCTTCGAATCCAATTTTCGCGCACTCGCTAGAAAATTATCACGTATGGTAAACATTTAAAAAAAACAAGGAGAAACACCTCAAGAAAAGGAAATAGTGGTACGCAAAATACACTCCGCCACTGTCGAATTCCAGATACCGACTGAATTGTGTTGTGCTTAGTACCTCGTGTTATTATAATCGCCACGCAATTGTCACATTGCTCGATATGAATTTTATCGAATTTTAAATTTATTACAACGCTAATTATTTTTTAGAATTAATCATAAAGAAGTTAAAAAAAGTGATAAACGTTGTATTATACGGTATTCTATACACGTAGTTATGTCAATATTCCTTAATTAATCAAACTTTTGTACATCAAATTGAAGATTTTGATAATTTTTTTCTCGGAAATGGTTGAGTTTAGGACCCATGTCATATCAGTTTTTTTTGGTTATTTATTCTATCGTCTGTTAAAATTAAGGCAGTCAAGCTTCTAACACCCTCTATTTAGAAGTATGTTTTGTCAATTCAATGCGAACATCGAATCTCCAAAATATCCATATAGTGTTGATGAGATTCTAGCAATAAGATTTTTAATGGCATCTCCCATTTCCCGACATCTACGCCACTGGTTGACAGATTTATGTATGAATTGAGTCTTAAATTACGAGGGCGGGTCAATAAGTCCGTGACTTTTTGAATGAAACACAGGTTTTTATATAAAAAGTTGTTTTATTTTTCAACATAGTCTCCTTTGAGTTCTATACACTTAGTCCAACGTTTCTCCAATTATTTTATCCCTTCCGAAAAATATGATTTCGTCGTTGGAGTCAAATATCTTTCCGCCGAGCCATTTCATCAAGTTTGGGAACAAGAAATAGTCACTCGAGGCTAAATGTGGAGAATAGGGCGGATGAGGGAGCAATTCGTAGCCCAATTCATGGATTTCTGCCATAGAAACTGCACATGTGTGCACCCTTGCATTGTCCTGGTGGAAAAGAACTTTTTTCTTGGTCAAATGCGATAGTTTTTTTTTCAATTCCTCATTGAATCGACCCAATAAGTTGGTATAATATTCGCCATGACTTTATTGGCTGACAAACCCACCTTTGCCTTCTTTGGCGCCGATTCACCCCGAGAAACCCACTGTTTTGACTGCTGTTTGGTCTCCGGTGTGTTGTGGTGGATACACGTTTCGTCCACGGTTACGAAACGGCGCAAAAACTCGTCCATATTGCGGTTGAACAACGCCAAGCATTCCTACGAAATTGTCACACAGTTGCGTTTGTGGTCGATTGTGATCAAACGCGGCACCCATCTTGCGGAAAGCTTTCTCATACCCAAGTGATCATTCAAAATTGAAACCACTGAGCCATGTGAGATGCCTATGACTTCCACAATCTCTCTCACTTTCAATCTCCGATCGGCTAAAACCATATCGTGAATTTTTTCAGTTATTTCGGATGTAGAGACCTCAACTGGGCATCCAGAACGTTCGGCATCTACCGTGCTTGTACGGCCACATCGAAATTCAGTAAACCACTTCTTTACCATGGAAATGGATGGTGCAGAGTCCCCATAATATTTATCAAGCTTAGCCTTGGTTTGAGTTATGGTTTTTTTTCCGCAAAAAATAATGCTTAATGAGCACACGAAATTCACTTTTTTCCATTTTCTTCTCAAAACGCGCGGTAGTCTGCTATCAACGGCTGCCAAACACAAACTAAATGACGCAGCTTGTTCAAATTTAGACAGGAGTCAACTGACAGTTGCCTGTTGACAGGAGCAGTGTTGCCATTTCAATTAAGAGGCGGGAAATTAAAAAAGTCACGGACTTATTGACCCGCCCTCGTATA
>NW_019418349.1:0-1727 GCF_000390285.2 Anoplophora glabripennis | reverse complement strand
GTACTACTACTGAGTACTGACATAGACATAGGTCCATTATATTATGTCTCTCGATACTGCATCATTCTTGACATTTCCTTTTAATTTCTTTGATAGGCCTACTTTCAAATGGACGTTTTTTAACAAAGTAATTTGATAAATGGTCATTCCAAGCTCGGAAAATTTTCTAATTCTCGCAATTAATGACTACGATTGGATTGGACTTGTTCCTTGCATTTTGGATCTCTGCATTCTATTCTGATGGCCTTGTCCCGTTTGTATAGGCGTTTGATCGACAAACTAAATCTAACAGGAGCAACATCAGAACACGTGCTAGTTACAAGTTGGACATTCATCTGTTTTTCACACACTGGCGGGACATTCATCTTTCTTTCAAATTCTAAGTACGCTGTATATTTCAACCCTCATTTCTTTTTGCCAGTATGATTGTTTTCATGAAAGCAGTGGCATCGTTATATGTATTTATTTACAAATGGCAAATATTGGACGTTCATCTTTTTTTCTCGTACCCTTCATATGGCAATATACACAGTTTAACATTTTAGTGCGGGGTTGCCAAGTTATGTAGAAAATTCTTGAAATTTTGGAAAAGACATGACCTCGAAGAAGTTGTATTAACTTTCAGCTACTAACACTTGGAACAAAATAATTAGACAGAGTCATACGCAAATGTTAGGCAAAGGCTCCTATATTAGCTAATATCGATATTTTATACAGGGCATTTTTTATAATATGATAATTTTTAGAAAGTTTAAACTTGATTTTCTAAAATTTTTCAAACGGAACCCTGTATTTTATTCTATTTTATTCACATATCGGTCCACTTCATCTTTTATTAAGCATGTTCTATATCTAAAATTGTTGGTTTGTAAGATATAGCAACATTTCTGAACAAACTTAATTTTTATATTTTATAGAATACCACAAATAAATATTAACTAATAAAATTAACTCAAAATGATAAATTATGAACTGACAAGTTGGCGCAATGTGACGGTTTTTTCCAAAGCCAATTCGTAAGACCGAAAATAATTAGAATTAGGTTTTTCCAGAAATGCTATATCTTAAACTATCAACTTTAGGTGTAGAACATACCTAATAAAAGTTGAAGTGGACTGATATGTGAATAAAACAGCATAATAAAAAATTTTTAGAAAATCAAGTTTGAACTTTCTTAAAATGATCGTATTATAAAAAATGCCCTGTATAAAATATCGATATTAGCTAATATAGGAGTATTTGCCTAACATTTGCCTAAAACTCTGTCAAAATATTTTTGCTTCAAGTGTTAGTAGTTGAAAGATAAAACTTCTTCGAGGTCATGTTTTTTCCAAAATTCTAATAGCTGTTTTACATTGACAATTTATTGATGAATAAATTGACGAAGTTCTTCATGAATTAATTCACGAATTTATTGGTAAACAGGGTTTACACTGCTACAGATTTTGTCAAGTTTTTTAACGCATGAATCAGTTCTACTAATGAATAAAAGAAGCAAATAAATTTCAAAAATGTCACCTTTCCACTCATAATTGTAGTGATACAACAGCGGTACCGTTCTGACACATTATATAAATATTAGTGTTTGTAAGTAACAAATCAGTAAAAACAATGCAAAACTAACATGACGCCACACAATTATTTAAATATTCCAATAACATAACCTCATTACTGATCTGAGGCTGGAAATCTGTTGGGTTGGTACTTCCGAACTTCACGAAGAAATT
>NW_019418348.1:12043-15907 GCF_000390285.2 Anoplophora glabripennis | reverse complement strand
TAACGTTGCGACCTACGCGAAAGTGACTCTGGGTTGTAGTCGGCGCTTCCCACGTGTATTTCGAATGTTTAGAAGTAAAAGTAAAAACATGTTGCCGATATTGATCGCGAATATATTTTTCTCGTAATTGTTCAAAAGTTTTGTCATCATGACGTCCCTGACAAGATTTCTTGTAGAAAATGTTAATATAGCGATGCATCTATTGCTAGAAATAGTATTTTATCTACGAACTGGCAGCTTTTACCATAATATGTAGATCAATCTCTAATAATAGAGAAGATATGGCCAAAAGGATATGCTTCAAATTTCGCCATGGTTTCCAATCCAAACGTCAAGAACGTGACACATCAAAACATAACATTCTAATCTTAAGGATGTGCCATGTCCAAATATGTAAAAATATTCAACGTTCAGTTGCTTATTGATAATAGTACATGAACTATATACGTGGTCGGAAAGTCCCCATGGTTCATGGGCCGTTACGTGAGAGCGATAAAGTAAGTCATATAAATCGCTCGTTTCGCCCTTCCACAAATAAGATCCACTTCCACTTGTAATTCAGCGACCGGTGGTCATCTTTTGTTTTCGTCGTTTGGCTTTTCTGTAATAGATGTCACTACTTATACAATTTCGACTTCGGTATTCCGATATGTTAATACCATCCGTTAACAGAGGGCAGTACAACGCGTATCAAAGAAAACTGTTTACAGTAGCTAGTAGATACCCCTGTTTGTAAATCTAGTGACCTTGTTTCCCCTACTGAGAAGTTATTCAAATGGAGTATAGTGCTCAGCTGCATAAAGTTCATTTAGTTGTTATTTAAGTACATCTTTTTAAAATGACTTAAAAATCCCAAGAAATAAAGCAAAATTCCCTATTTCCCCAATTCCAAAAAAAAATCTGTAGATCTGGCATCACTTTTCTAGGGCTGCGCCTCACCTTAGACAAATTGTGCTGCCCTCTGTTAACGGATTGTATTAACATATCGGAATACGAAGTCGGAATTGTATAAGTAGTAACATCTATTTGATAGATCGATGACCACCGGTCGCTGAATTACAAGTGGAAGTGGATCTTATTTGTGGAATGGCGAAACGGGCGGTGACTATGAGACGCCTTCATTATAGCCATCCTTCTCTATCGCACGGATTTCTATGACTTACTTTATCGCTCTCACGTAACGGCCGATGAACCATGAGGACTTTCCGACCCTGTATATGTTTATCATTTGCCTTTGGAACACAATGCGATGAGAAATAATTTGGAGCGTACACATTTACTAGCCGTCCCTGGTTATACGTTGTAAAGTACCAGGGTTGACTTTCAAACACGTTCTATGCTGGCTTCGCAGAACCGACAGTTCTTTCCTCACCACTGACTCCAGCCACTAGCCGTACATTTTCGGCGCGTTTTTTATCGTTTAACCATTCTTATGACATATAGATACTTACTAAGGTTTATAAAGATGCAAGATCTAGAAAAATTTTAACATCATTCCTAAGTTTGCGATGCGAATGGCATATAATTATCAATAACTCAGCAACGACTCATTTGTCCAATAGTTCGACAGCTTATTGTACATGATTTGATGAATATTTTCTAAAAGTTCCATGATATTTATTTCATTAGAGAATTGCAATTGCATCATCTCTTGCATTTTCTTCGTAGAGTACGCTTTGAGGTAAAACAAATAAAAAAGCACGTAAATTGTTAATATTTTTTCGTCCTTTTACGTATTTTAATGTGTTCTATAACTTATTTGTGCCGATTTGTGAATAAAAAAATGGGGTTTATAAAAAGCGACCACAATCACGATGTTTTGAGCTTTCGCTGAAGGACTATAGCTGCACTCCATCCTTTATAAAAGTGCCTAACATTTTACATGCAAGGGAACTGCATATTTGCCATATGGTGAAAGAATGGATTAAATTTTTATCTCGACGCACAAGGTTGCTGGCGCAGAGAGATCAAATAACCAAATCAGGAGCAGTGACCATATTTGTACTTTAAATTTATTGTTTATTGCGATGTGCAATACTGAAACGAGAAAAATTTATTAAGGGACCTGAATTTAGTGTTAATTTTACAAGTGTGGTTACGAAACCAATTATTTATTATTTAAAACGCGATTAAGCACTCCAAGAAAAAAATAGTTGTTTGGCTGTACCTACATTTATTATAAATACTAGATAGGTGATGGAAGAAACGAATAATGCAAAGGTGAGGTGATTCCTTATCTAAACTATGAGGTTCATTAATATCTTTTGAAGTTTTGTACAGTAGGCTGTGGCGAAATAAAACCGGTTTCATTAAAAGTGATACATGTACTTTATAATTCTATTACGAAAAGATATAACTGCTAGTATGTTATCAACATGATTCAATATTCGGCTTCCACAGTGGTCCATTCTTTGGAATAGTATTGTACAGTGCTAATGAAGAACATTGGATATGGAGAGTGAAACAAATTGAAAAGTTATCTTTGGGCCATCATTAAATATTTTAATTTTAAGAAAGCTGTATGTGTATGCTTTAAAAACAACTTATATTGGGAGTACAACCATTTAGTAATAAAACGAGCGATAAAAGTAATTGACAACCAGTTTTATACAACAAACGTTTGTAAGGTAACGGGGAAACGTATTCACTAAATTTGGAAATAAAGCTAGTGTACGTCAACGATTTGTCTAATAGCCAAAGGATGCTAGATATGCAAAACCGATAGATGCAATGCTATCTGCATTTGCATTTAACTGCTTCCTATTACTCCATTTGGTTAAAAGATCTCTTTATTCTTGACACAATTCTGTGTACTTGCGTATTGGATGGAAATAGCTGAGGATTTGTCTCATAATGCTGTGTAATCAGCAATCAACAAATTATTATAGAGTTTTAGAACCACTTTAAAGTAATATGTATGACGCGTTTGCGTTTATTGTTATTAAACGCTAACGAAATTCTCAAATTGAAGATTCTAAATCTCTTTAATTATTGGTATAATTACATTTTACGTCAAAATATTAGAGAATCTATTAATATTGACAAAAATCCCTGGTTAATAAGCGTACTCGGGTTGACATTCGATCACATTCCAGGCTGGGACCGTAAGGTTCCTGCAGTGATATCCGCATTGAATTCTGTGGTTTCATATTCTTAAAAAACGCCCATTTAGGGATGGTGGTCATTTTTGAGGGACTTTATACCACGTCTTACGAAGTAAAATTATAGGAAATTTGCTGTCGAAGTATTCTGTTGGCAACTGCAGAATGCTGACATTATATTTCTGGTAGTTATGATTCACTGAATCGTAAATTATTTATAATAAATACCGAAGAGATAAACACAAATAACATCGCAACTTTCACCTTATGACGAAAGGAATTTTGCTAATTATGTCCTAAAAATAAATGTGTCTTCAGATTTGGTTGCTCTTAATTGTATTATGTAAATAAATATTCGAGTTAAGCTACCAATCCGTATAACTTAATCTCTGAATGTGACATTGCAATGTAACAGCACCACAGACTGATAGAAAGTTATTTTTTGACGACTAAAACTAATATTTAAATGTACAACTTATACAAGGGGTATAGAACATATATTTCAATTATTTACATTTGATTAGATATACAGGGTAGCCCATCGAAAACGTACCGTAAGGCATTACAGGGTAGTAAAAAACTTTTCGGCAAAATCCAAACACAGGTCAAATTTGTTTCTGAGGGGGACAACTTTTGGCTCAAAGAGCATACCAAAATCTTCAACCCCCTAAGTGGGGGTGCTATCCCCTAAATTTTTTCAAATGGGAATGGGGGTCAAGTGGGGGGTCATTAGAAAAAATTTAGGGGATGGCACCCCTACTTT
>NW_019418348.1:3283-9878 GCF_000390285.2 Anoplophora glabripennis | reverse complement strand
TCTTTTTTCTTATGGACGCCATATTGAATTTTAAGCTGGGCAAATAGATAAATTATTTGGCGTTTTAATGACATAATATTGGTAAGAAACATTTTTAAAAACTGTTGAAAGGGAAAAAATCCTCGAACAGGTCGATTTTTAATTTAAAAAATACATATTTTAGCATAAAAGGCGATTTTCAACTGTCATTTGATTTCGAGTAATGACGTCATCGATTTTTTTTTAAATAGCAACCCCCTATTTTTTTCTTGATTCTGAAAGATCGTTTCATTGTCGATCCGACAGTATTAAAATGTTGCCAACTTACATAGGAATTGTAAATCCAAATCTCAATTTAATCTATCGACTTTAAGAGAATATTGCATCTGTTTTACTCAAAAACACAAAAGAAAACAAATCCTAATGACTGTTTGTAAACTGCCAAAAGGTGTTTCTATCATTTTTGTGCATTAAAAAGGACGTACCTTTTCAATTTGGCCAACTAAGTTCCAATTATTACTCATATGAGATGACACATCAAATTCGTATTACACCCATGTTAGATCATTACCCTAATTTAAAACTTGACAGAATTTCTTACAGGTTATTGCTGTTTATAGAGAAAGTAGAAGATATTCAGTAATTAGTCACATCCGATTTATGCCACTATTATTTATTTACAAAATTATGTTTCCACGTATTGTTAACCTTGAATGTGAAATATCGATGTAATTGTGGTTTTTGCGTCTAAAAAATATCTATATTTGGAAGGATGATGGTTGTGACATGGTTTAAATGTTAAATTCTCAAGAACCCAGCTTGTTTATAGATTCAGAAATGTCTATATCATCAAAGAGTATAATAACTTCATAAACAAAGTAATTAATCAAAATTATGAATAAGATGATAATAATCCGTAGCTAGAATCTGGTTTAAAACGCATATAATTATGATTAGAAGTTCCAGATATGTAATTTTTATGTAATGTTTTATGTTTTATAATTTAAAAAAGTTATTTTGGCAAATCAAAACCAATGTCGTGAAGGTTACCTTGACTTTAACAATCTTCTTTTAAATTATTTTATTCCTCCTTTATTCAAATTCCAATTCTCAGCATACTTCATCTTCATTTAATGTCATAGATTCTCAACATACTATTAAATAATCCTGTCATTATATTAAAGAAATTAACAAAGGATGTTGATTTAATTTGATTTTTTTAAATTTTTTTTGCTAAGCGATTGTGCAATACTTTTGGCAAATGTCTTGACAATTATTTTTAATATGGCGCTTTAAACCTCAACTTTTTTTTATATTTGGACTGAAACCAGCATGTACTCTATATTAAAAAATGTTGACAAAATTTGATTGAATACTACACGCCATTGCAACTTTGTCTAACTTTGGCAAATTATTTGAAGTTATATTTTCATGCTATTTCTCAAATGTCAATTTATCATTTATGGCAAATAGATCCACTTGTTTCTGTCAAAACCCTTTGGATGGATCACTTGATTTTACTTCGTAAGTTATCAAATTTTGGCGTGTCAATAAACTTTTTTTTAATCTTACCTATCTAGAAGAACACTGAAAGTTCATCACAGAGACTGCTGCTACTTCGGAAGTACATCAGAGTTCAATTCTTGGCCCGTTACTATTCAATATGTTCATTAATAACATTTGTGACACACTTCTACCTAAGATTCTCTTATACAGGGTGTTTCAGTTCGAATGAATCAAACTTTAACCACAAATAAAGCTCAATAAATAATTCAGAATTGTTTCATAAACCAAGGATCTAAGTCTCACCGTTTTCACCGTACTTGGCCGTATTGGTCGGTTTTTAAAATCATATTATTTATGAAACTTTTGATATGCTTATAACAAATTGATTCAAATTTGATGTAGTGTTAACATTTACACAATCATGTGCATGATTTACTATAAAATTTATAAATTCTTGTAGGTCAGTGGCGTAGGACAATGACCTAATAATTATTTGGGATTCCGTGGACAATTCTACATAACAAAGGTATAAAGATTTTTTCCTCAAAATTTGAAACACTTGTGTCAGCTAAAATAACGAAAATTTAGTCTCGCCTCTTTTAAACAATCTGTTTTTATTCACGTCATTATCTCTGTTATTAATTGAGACACAGTCAGATTAAAACGCACCTGACTATGTATAGACCAGGCGGGATCTGTTTTGGTGTGGATGTTTTATATAGTATCTCTAATTTTTGCTTTAATGGCTCCAAAATCATATAACAAAACATAATTTCACCATGTGCGGGCTTCAAAACGTGTGCTAAACTTATTATTAAACAAATAGTGAAAAAGTTGGAAAAAATTCAATTTTTTTTCTCTTTTTTTCAATATAGATCAAAAGCTATTAATTTTAGAGAAAAATTGAAAAGGAAAAAAAGATTGGTAATTAAATTTTATACATGATTTACTTTTTTCAAATAAAAAATACAACATAATTGTTGCAAATATAGCAAAAACAACAAAAAAGTGAAAAAAATGACAATATTTTTGCGATTTTTTTTAAAGTACTTATATTATAGGTAGGATCTTCATACTTGGCCAAAAAAATATTTTTGATATAATAAAACAACACCAATTTTCGTTAAAATCGGTCCGATAGTTTTCGAGTAATAATTTTGCAGCGATTTTTGCAAATTGAACTGAGCTTAAATTAAAACTTCTAGATAATTGAAAATTTTATCAAATAAAAAAGGCCACTCAAATTTTAAAAAGCGTCCACAAAAATTGAAATCCGTTAATTAGGAGAGCCATGGTAATTGTTTAAAGATATGCATAATTTTTGCGCTTATAAACAAATAGAATAACTTTATAAATTCATTATAATAATTGTTTTTTTTTTTAATTATGCTTTTAAAGTACTCGGAAAGACGAAAAAAACGTGGGGATTCGTTAATTGGTTCCAGAGTTATAGTCGATCAAAATTGACCGGTATTTGTGGCGTAACTACGAGGTCTGGAGGGCTGTTTTTTAAACAAATAACTTTGTCATTCCGAGTACTTTCCGGGAGTGAATTTGCAAAACTTGCGCACTTGTGCAACCCATATAAAATGAGCATGAATTTCAGGCAAAATGTATGGGAAGTAGTGGTGGGAGGTCGAGAGCTCGGCTACTCCGGCCGTCTCGAAATTGAAATCGCGCGTTCAAAATAGTAACTTTAAAAAAATATTGTAATTGTTTACACTTTTTTTTTGTTTTTGCTATATTTGCAATAATTATGTTGTATTTTTTACTTGAAAATAGGTATATCATGTATAAAATAAATTTAATTACGAATATTTTTTCCTCTTCAATTTTTCTCTAAAATTAATAGTTTTTGAACTGTGTTGAAAAAAAGAGAAAAAAAAAAGGATTTTTTTTTCACTATTTGTTTAAGAATAAACGGGAAGTATTTAATAATTTCTGTCAATTATTTTTGTCACTTGTTTTTGTCAATTGCAATTATTTTCGTTAATTATTTTTGTCAATTGTTTTTGTCAATAATTATTTTTGTCAATTGTTTTTGTCAATTATTTTTGTCAAGTGCTTTTGTCAATTATGTCAATTATTTTTGTCAATTGCATTTATCAGTTATATTTGTCAATTATTTTTATCCATTATTTTTGTCAATTATTTTTAGGTGGTATTTCTTTCGAGACTCTTTAGGCAGAAATTGCTTATAACTTTTAAACGGGAAGTAATATTTTTTGTCAATTATTTTTATAAAATCTAAATGAAAATCCTTCTCGCGAAAGTCAGGTTTTCGGTAATATTGCCAAAGGCAACTAAAAATTTCCAGATTAATTTAAAGTCGTTTGACTTTGAAAAATTAGAAAATTTTTTGACCTTTTTAGTCAATCAATGAATATGCTTCACCTATTCTCAACGTCACGAGTCGCCACTGAACCTTCGTTATTAATTTGTCAAAATATTACAACGTTTTCAACATCCTACTCGCGGCAGAGCCTGGTTGTAACAAATGTCAATCCTGTCCGTGTTCACACAGTAATACTAATTGGACGTCACCTCATTATCATCGAGATCTCTCGACGGACAATTAAAATTCAAAATTTCATCCTCGCGGTGCGCTTCCCAAAACTCCTCTTGCCTAAAGAATACCTAATGATTGTTTATCACCCATTCCGTTTATCCCAATCAGCCGACAATGAGGAGGCGTCACAATGCACTCCACAACGAGAATAAAGAAGATGTACAGTTATACTCTTCAATTAAAGTCAGACGATCGGAATAACAAAGGTTACACCATCGTCCCGAAATAAAACTTGGCAGTGACTCGTGTAAACGGAACAACTTGTGAATAACGCTCGTTTATAAAACTGTTTGTGGTGTCACCCGATAGTTGAGATCGAAAGTTAAATTATCAATAATTATAATACTCAAGTTATAGCCGGAAATTTTTTCGAGGTCGGTATATTTTGAAAGTCATCTCGAGCGGAAGACGAGGGTTAAATTTCTATAAACATTCGCTGGACTAATTTCGGTAAGAAAATTTCACGCCAAAATCCTGATATTTTGAAGTCAAAAAAATGTGAAGAAAGCCATACCAGTGAAACCTTTTATAAATTTCTAAAAACATTCGCTGGACTAATTTCGGTAAGAAAATTTCACGCCAAAATCCTGATATTTTGAAGTCAAAAAAAATGTAAAGAAAGCCATACCAGTGAAACCTTTTATAAATTTCTAAAACATCCGCTGGACTAATTTCGGTAAGAAAATTTTACGCCAAAATCCTGATATTTAAACCATTTATTTATTTATTTATTTGTTTATTGGGCTACATTAATACATAACATAATTATGGTAGCAAGTCAAAGAAACACACAATCATAAAACAACAATTTAAGAAGAGACAACTAAAGCACTAAACTAATTGAAATACACATTGACCTAACAATAAAATTACTCTATAACATAATAGACGTCAGAGTGAAAGTAACCACTAAAAGTCATGAACACTCCATAAAGTTACTGACGGAATAAAAACATTTTGACAACAAATAATTCTTTCTGTTGTCATTTTGACGTTAATTGTTTAGTCAAAATTGTTGTGTAGTGTTTTAAAATGTCTTGTTTCGGTAAAGAAGATTAACCAGTAATTAGAGAAGTTCAAAATGTACTACCTAAAAGTATATGAAAACAGCATATCGAGTTCCATGAGCTCACATTTCAAAAAGTTTTTCTCGAAATTGTTTATTAATGATTTTTTGCATACAATTTTTCTTTTCAATTTTTTAAATAAGCCAGTTTGATGGAAAATTCGATTCTCCACAAAATTTTTCCTGTGAACTATACTGAAATTTTGCTTCGTTTCACCCCTATCTTCAATTTTAACCCTCTAATTTAATAACATCCGCGATTTTCCATTTTTAATGACCCTTCAAAAAAGTCATGTAATGAAAATTCTTGAACGTCTTATTTCCTCCAATTTTGCAAAAAATGAGAGTTGAAACGTATAAATTTCGATGGAAAATTCAATTCTCTAAATAATTTTTCCTATGAACTATAGCGAAATTTTGCTTCGTTTTCGAGCTACAATTAAAAAACTGAAAGGGATGCATTTTCACCCCTATCTCCAATTTCCACCCTCCAATTTAATAGCACTCCGCGGTTTTTTCGTCTAAAATGACCCTTTGAACGATTCATGCAATAAAATTGCTTGAACGTCATAGTTCCTTTCAACCCTGTTTTTTTTTTATATAACCAATAGCCTATATGTATTACCATTTGTTTTATAAAATTACTAGAAGGAGCTAAATACATTATTCATATTTGTAAATTGCATATTATATTGTACTAAATCGAATTTTGAAGAAAATAAACGAATTGACTACGAAATAGTTGTGAAATTTTCAATCCAATTGACTGCAAATTGTTACATGTGCACTATGAGTGTCAAGAGCTCTTGAGTTATGTGTTCAAGTTTAAAATTGTCGTCGTCCTTCTTCAAATACACTTTCTCTTTCTGTGTCAGCTATAAATGTTGTCGGGTTAAATATCAATTGTAAACAAGATGATTTAAAAAGTTTAAAAACGGTATTTATTTATTTGTTTATTATCGGGTGAATATTTAATCTCAACTTAATTAAATAATCATAACACTCATCTAATAAACGGGGAATATTATACTTGTGTGTTTTATTAATTGCAAAAAGCATGAACAGCAATCTGTAGCATAAAAATGCCTTCTTCTCATTCTGTTATCAAAACTACAAGTTGCTATTTGCCAAGACGAAGATCAAAAAGTTAATTTCAATATTTTACCTATTTAAACAGCAGATTCTATATTACCGACATCAAGAAAACATAAAAGTGAAAAAGTATTTGTTCAAAATAGGAATTTGCAAACAGAATCGGGGAAAAAATGGAAAGGAATTTGTTCAAAGTAGGAATTGTTGACCATACTGCTGTACTTATTGTGTGGTTTGTAGCAATTGCTGGAGTAAATAAAACAAAGACAGTTGGTTGCCACGTCATCCAGAGGCATAATTATTATTCTATCTCGTCTTCGTAATAAATTCTGAAGCTGGATTTTTTCGTACTTCCTAATATTTGAGAAGTAAATTCAAGCTAC
>NW_019418348.1:0-1764 GCF_000390285.2 Anoplophora glabripennis | reverse complement strand
CCCCTTCCCGACCTCAGATCGCCCGTAAATTATTTTTCCTTTCATTTCTGTTATATTCTCTTTCTTTTCCAATGGGTTTCATCCTACTATAATTTTTTTTGGTTTCAAAAATTATCGACCCTGGTCTAAGTATGTAAGATATGTAAATTAATAATTCCTATGACTTCCTGAAAAAAACCTTAAATATTGATAATTTGAAATGTTTTAATGTTTAAACAAATTATTCAATTATTTAAATGTTAATTTATTAATAAGAAAAATATTGAACCTATATCTATAACTTCCCTTCAAAATAACTACGAAAATGTTGATAATTTAGAATTTCTTTTTATAAAAGTTTAAACAACATACTTAGTTAATTGCAATATTAATTTATTAAAAAATGATATTTAATCATTCCCATTACTAAAAATTACAAAAAATGTTGATACTTTGCAAAAAAAAAATTGTTAATGTTTAAACAAATTACTGGATTAATTTAAATTTTCATTTATTAACAAAATGCATATTTGTGATGTACGCAAGAAGGTACCCAAATTAAAAATAAAACATCAAAATCGGTCAACAAGTTCCAGAGATATAACTTGCTCTATCAATTTGCTCGTGAATTTGTAGGTTCCCCCTCCACTGACTCACAGTCGTCTTGTATCGAAGTCATTATTTGGAGCGTTCTCAGAGATGCTGTTACAAAGCTATTGTCCTCAAAAATTTCACATAGAAACCTTAGCTCTTTATCTTCGAAATGGCATTTATTAGAAGTCTTAATTGTTATAAACAAAGTAGCTGTGATTTAAAAAAAAAGTGTCTAACTTTGCCCCAAATTAAGTTAGAGCAACTTTTTTTTAATTTGTGTAAAAATACCAGCTTTACGAATATGGAAAAATAATGTCTCTAAATATAATAGCAACAATTTTATTCTAATCGTTTATAAGACAAAAATGACAGTGTTTTTGTGGTACGTTTTTGCAGTGGTAAGAAACAATTTTTTTGCAATAAAATAATTTCTTCCAATAAAAGAAGTCTTTCTCTTTCATATGTCACCCGCAGAATTAAAATATCTTGGTAATTTTGCGTGTCAAGTTGTTGCAAAAATAATGCCTCTTTGATAAACGTTTAGAATTTTGCAAAAACTATTGGATGAATCGGTCTGAAATTTTAATCACATATTAAGGACAACTACATATTTATGCAATATCAAAGTCGTATATTGCCTTTTGCAAAACTCATTGTTTATTTAGTAATAATCGAATTTTGACAGTTTTTTGCAATTTCCCGAGCAACAAATTAACGTATCGGATTTTAAAAACCGCAATATTAAAGGTTTTTTTATTCCCTACAAGTTGGTCACTTTCACATTATATTAAAAATTATCGTTTTTTTTTTCTGGTAGGCAAGAACGTGATATTTTGGGTTTATTTATTTTATACCTTTTATTGTTAATTATTAAAAAACCTCACCTGATGGTGTGTGGGTTTTGCACATGTTATACTAAAATTCACCCAAAGTGGGGCCCTAAATTTCGAACAAAAAATAATATCTCTGCAACACTTTACCGCAGAAGAACCAAATTTGGTGCATGATTTAGGTTTATTACTGGTCTTCTTTGACTAAAATTTAAAGTTGATTGAAGCACTACAAGGTGTTCATTGGGGATGACTCACACCTAAAATTGGACCGAACTTTTTTTTCATTGACCAAATCGAAAAATAGTAATATTAATTCACAGCAGAATTTAATTTTAATTTTTTTTTGCTCACGTTAAAT
>NW_019418347.1:13714-16069 GCF_000390285.2 Anoplophora glabripennis | reverse complement strand
AGTGTATTATTATTTGTATGCTAATTATTAAGGTTTTGGTAACTGCAGTGTCATTTTACATGCACGAGAGCTGTGACGTCATATCGTGCGTTGTAGACTGTATCATATCCTACCCTAACGCAAAACCCAATAAAAATGTGAAAATAATGTAAGTCAAAAATAAAGTATATCAAGACAGTTATTTAAAAATTTGAAAAATAAAGTATATCAGGACGCCGCGTTATTTTTAATTTGAACTTCTGCTTTTGCATCATAGAATTAAAATGTTTTCTAACACAAATAAACTTTTCTCAATCAGAAATAATTATTTTTTAATTAATGTATGGCTCAGAAAAGTAACTTTTTTTAACATTTTCACATAGTAGGCATCTTTTATGGTGACAGTTTCGTTGTAATGATACTAATGATTGGCACTTTTGCGTACTATCGCTTAAATTCTTACTTTTCTTTATCTTCTTAGTTGTGATCTTTGTGCTTGACTTTGCATTTCATTCGATTTTTTACAACCTTGATCCATCATGAGCAGACGCTCTTCTTACACTCACAGTAGAATTACGTTAAAAAAATTCTAAAATCATGCCTACGTCTCCTTGGAGGGCCAAATTCACGATATCTTGAAGTTAGGGCTCCTGATTCCATCGTTCTTGCACGAATTTTCCCAAACAATCTTGCAGAGGTTGCCTTCTATCAGGGAAACGTTGCCGATACTCTTTTTGAGTCCCCAGACTATTTCCATTACAGAAACCATAAATAAAATGCATGCCGGCATATTCACGGTTAGTAAAAGCATGATGGTTCATGGTTGTAAGAAAATCTAATGAAATGCAAAGTCAAGCACAAAGATCACAACTAAGAAACGTAGGAATTTAAATGATAGCATGCGAAAGTGCCAATCATTAGTATCATTACAATGAAACTGTCATGAAAGATGACTTCTATGTGAAAATGTTAAAAAAAAAGTTACTGTTCTGAGCCATACATTATTTAAAAAATAATTATTTCTGACTAAACTACACAGAATTCGAAAAAAAAGGTCTAATTCATTTAAAAATAATATTATTTGCTTTATAATACAATGGAATAAAGAAAAAGTTCAAAAATTTCTGTTAAGGGTAGTTAGAAAACTATCCTTATTTATAACCGATTTTGATTAAACTTATAATAGTTAAATGCCCTTATGGTATGATAATTACCTACAATTTTCATTCCACTAACTTAATCAGCAAGAAAGTAATTTTAAAAAATATTGAAAGGATAAGACTCCTTTGGAGGGCCACATTTCAGTAACGGTGCTCCGGAGGACCAATGTTTATAGGAACTTTTTTTTACTATTTTTGGTTTTACTTTCACCTCCTTTTAAAAAATTATCAGTTAAAAGTTGCAGGATTTAACCTTGAACAACTGGAAAATATTAAATAAAACATCATATTTTTTCCCCAGTAATCGATAGAGTTCTAAATTTTACATCCAAATATGGGATCAGAAATTTTTTCTAGTATGGCATACATACATATAGAGTGTTATATTTAATATTTACAAGTTGACCTTGTTTTGACTTTGAAACTGAATGTCAAGGGCAATCCGAGGCCACCAGCATATTGGTGTCTTAATATCCTACGACCTATCTGAAATTTTATTTAATAAGACAAACCTTGGGGCGGATTTAATGTAAGCGGTCAACAATGCCATAAACATAATTCGTAAGCAACCAAAAACGTGGTGTGCAAACCTTCCAACACTTCCACCAAAAGTACCTATTTCAAATGATCTTAAGGAGGTATATCGAGGTACGAGGGAAGTGAGGATCGCAGGGGGGGGTCCTATGCTTTTCTTATGGGACTAAAACCAGCTACCAACTTGAAAAAATTTAATACTATTGAAATTATTTGCGATAAACATTATCTATTTAGCAAATAAATACACACTGCGAACCTACAGATCTCGGACATCGGAGATATTGCGCGTCAAATTCGGGTAAAGATGTACGAGAGTAAAGATGTAAGAGGTACGAGTTCAAAAATGTATTGTGTGTAAACTATGTAAAATATAATTATTACATATAGCAAATATATTGTATTATCCTCGCGAGGATTTATATCCTTTATTTAAAATCAGTAAATCATGTGAACTGGTAAAACAACGAGAAAATAATTATGTTAATTTAGTTCTAAAGAAATGAAATGACACTCGCGCCCATCTCTCGTCCAAGTCAAAGAAAATGTTGGATGCAATTTTGAAGGTTCTGTGATAGAAGTTACATTATTACTCACTGTTCGTATTTTTCATCTCTATTTTAGTAATGTTACAAAAGTTTTGCAACTATAACTAATTTTTTAGATATAAAGTTTGCTGAGA
>NW_019418347.1:0-9402 GCF_000390285.2 Anoplophora glabripennis | reverse complement strand
TACAGAAAAACATCTAATGAAATCATAAAACACAGGTGTTCTATTTGAAAAAGTCAAGATTTTTCAAATTTTAAATTATCAGGTTTGACACGATTTTTTTTGCCCCTGTATATCGCAGATCAACTTTTGATACATTTATTGAAAGAGCCATCTTCACTCTACAGTTCCTAAAAAAAAATAATTTCTAGCTGTCATACAATCATAATTATGTCAACTACTAGAAGTGACGAAACATAAGAAAAAAAAATGAAAAGTCGATTATCTCGAAAACTATCAATATTTTAATAGGGATCATAACACAAAGTCCCGTTAATTTTTCACGTAGAATTCGATAATGCCATAAAAAATATAGTTTCCCTTTAAAAAAATTAAGTTAGTACATGCCCAGGAAAAACTGAGCACCCTGTATATGCAAATATATTTTCAGTTTGTGCAGCTCGGAAAAGTAGAGAAATCTGTAGAAAAAAAATTAAGTTATATCTTTTATTAACCTAGATATTGGGCTTACGCGCACTTGGTGGACACGCTGTAAATAGTTTGATAATAAGGATTTTTAGAGAACCTTTTTCCTGGCCAATCCTTGTTTTCGCAGGAATAAAAAACAACTGAGTCATTAATAAAAACCTTCCCGAAGAAAGGGAAAAGCTACAAGCCAGGAAACATAAAGGCCGACGAATCTAACAAATGGCTGTCGAGATAGCCGGCCTGCTAATTGAAAACTGATGAGAGCAACAATGTAAAAGATAACCACGTAAATTATTAGACAAATTGAAATTCTAATCGCCGGGGCCAAATTAAAGCGGCAGGCCGTGTAAGACATGCGTTTAATTTCAGCTGTTAATCTTGTAATCAAGTTGGCCTGATTTATAAGGCCGTTGGTGTTGCGTCGTTGTGCAATTAGAAGTCGTTCAGAGAATTAATGTTGATACGTTATGGGTGAGTTATAGCATCCTGGTGTCCGTAATTGGGGATACCGCTGATGTTTTATGGATTTTATGACATGCGAGTGGTATGTACGGGGTGATTTATTTAGTACCCGGCAATAGTTTGAAGGTAAGTTAGTCAATCTGTAAAGTTCCAGGTTATGTCGAGCCTTTAGACTTTTTAATGCTGATAGTGTATTATTATTTGTATGCTAATTATTAAGGTTTTGGTAACTGCAGTGTCATTTTACATGCACGAGAGCTGTGACGTCATATCGTGCGTTGTAAACTGTATCATATCCTAACCTAACGCAAAACCCAATAAAAATATGAAAATAATGTAAGTCAAAAATAAAGTAAGTATATCAGGACAGTTATTTAAAAATTTCAAAAATAAAGTATATCAGGACGCCGCGTTATTTTTAATTTGACCTTCTGCTTTTGCATCATAGAATTGAAATGTTTTCTAACACAAATAAACTTTTCTTAATCAGAAATAATTATTTTTTAATTAATGTATGACTCAGAACAGTAACTTTTTTAAAACATTTTCACATAGTAGGCATCTTTCATGGTGACAGTTTCATTGTAATGATACTAATGATTGGCACTTTTGTGTGCTTTGTACAAACTTTTCCAAACACCCTGTATTAAGAGTAAATAATTCATATTTCTTGTTTAGTATACAATATGTCCCAAAAAGGCTTGAAACACCCCCTCCCACCCTCGATAACTTTAAAGGATTGAGCCCTTTTAAAAAATTATCAGTTAAAAGTTGCAGGAATTAACCTTGAACAACTGGAAAATATTAAATGAAACATCATATTTTTTCCCCAGCAATCGATAGAGTTCCAAATTTTACATCCAAATATGGGATCAGAAATTTTTTCTAGTATGGCATACATACATATAGAGTGTTATATTTAATATTTACAAGTTGACCTTGTTTTGACTTTGAAACTGAATGTCAAGGCAAATCCGAGGCCACCAGCATATTGGTGTCTTAATATCCTACGACCTATCTGAAATTTTATTTAATAAGACAAACCTTGGGGCGGATTTAATGTAAGCGGTCAACAATGCCACAAACATAATTCGTAAGCAACCAAAAACGTGGTGTGCAAACCTTCCAACACTTTCACCAAAAGTACCCTATTTCAAATGATCTTAAGGAGGTATATAGGGGTCCGAGGGAAGTGAGGATCGCAGGGGGGTCCTATGTTTTTCTTATGGGACTAAAACCCGCTACCAACTTGTAAAAATTAAATTCTATTGAAATTATTTGCATTACATTATAGCAAAGAAAGCTATTCAATATGCAACATACATATTGAAAATTAACAACATAAAAATATCATATTTAAGTAATTTTAAATTGTATTTAATGAACGCATAAACACTATGTAGATGTGGCAACAGCGCTAATAATTGACTAGCAGTTGTACACACTGCGAACCTACAGACCTCGGACATCTCTGATATTGCGCGTCAAATTCGGGTAAAGATGCGTAAGCGTTCAAAAATGTATTGTGTGTAAACTGTGTACAATATAATAATTATATATAGCAAATATATCGTATTATCCTCGCGAAGATTTGTATCCTTTATTTAAAATCCGTAAATCACGTGAACTGGTAAAATAACGAGAAAATAATTATGATAATTTAGTTCTAATGACACTCGCGCCCATCTCTCGTCCAAGTCAAAGAAAATGTTGGATGCAATTTTGAAGGTTCTGTGATAGAAATTACATTATTACTCACTGTTCGTGTTTTTAATCTCTATTTTAGTAATGTTACAAAAGTTTTGCAACTATAACTAATTTTTTAGATATAAAGTTTGCTGAGAAATATTTATGTTCCTTTGTTATTCCGTACAAATGCTTTTATCTCAAGTATTACTAATTATATTAATCAAGTAAAGAAAACTTTATGTAACCCTAAATATTGCTGGGTAATGATTACGATGTTTTTATAAACCATTAAATATATTAAAAGGATTTATCAACTGTATTTTTTATTCCAATAAATATATCACAGCTTCCTAGTCTTTTTTAATTAATCTAGTTTTTTAAAAACATTACAAAAAATCATCTGTTGTGGATAATTTATTGTTGATAACAATGTACATGGGATTTAGGAAAAATGTATATGTTTGAAATCAATTTCGTTTTTATCAAGTCTTTCAAATGTATTCCCTCCTTGCTGTCAGCTGATTGCGACGTTGCCACATTAATCCTCAAGTCAGACAGAAATGCAATTATTGGTTTCTGTTTCTAATTAATACAGCTGTACTATGTTCAAAACTTACATTAGTTTTACATCAAAAATAAGATAATACTGTGTACTATCTATGGAAAAGTTTTGTTTCACAATTTCTACATTTTTTTCTCAGTTATGGGCAAAAAAAGAGCCGCACCGTCCATCTTCGCCATATAAACCTGTTAAAATGAACAACTTTCAACAACAATATTTCAAAATCTAGATTCAAAAAAAAAAATTTCAAAAAAATATGACGCACAGAGGGAACACCGGGTAATATAATATCTACGCTATATAAATTTCAAGTACATCTGTGCATTTGAGTAAACCCGATATACTTCCTTAAGTAAACGATAGCATTTCTTTTTGTACTTGTGAACATTTCCCTGTGGACATATCCGTTAATTTAATTTTTGTCACTGTTAAATAACCCACCCGGTACAGTGGATTTTGCGCTTTTCTTTAACTGACAGACCAACAAGCGCTTTTGTCGCAAGGACAGCTTTCGCAAAAGCTCTGAAAAAAAATGCGTTGCGCAATACTGGCGGATTAGAAAACAGAAACGTTTCGAAACGACGATCCTCGCTTCCAATCCGTACGAATGGAAAATTATGTAAATATCCCGGCCATCATCATTTATCATCATCCGGCTATCTCGCGTTTCGACAGCCCAACATTTATTAAACACCTTAAACAGGGGTCATCGCCGGAAAGAGCTCCAAGTGAAAAATGCGCTCCTCACTCTTCAGGTTGTTTCTGAAACGTGTGAATAAGTGAATACATTGACACGGGCGGTGATTAATGGGCCTTACGAGCGCTTTTCAACGCCGTGCGGTCTATTATTATCGGCGGCGAGGTTTGGTAGGCCGAGAGGGGTTTGCGACACGGCTACAGCTGAGACAAGAAGGCTCAGAACAGACGCAGGTCTTTTAAATATAAAAAATACAGTGAAAATGCCTTAGAAAATACTGTTGTAGTCCAAGAAAAACTTTCACATACATTTTGCAAAATAATTTTTTGTCACTATGACAGTTTTTGTGCAAAATTTTAATATGCTATGCCCACTTTGAGAAAAATATTAAATCAAAGTAAGCCTAGGACAAAATCTTTCACAAATACTCAGTTTGCGGTATTTCACATTTTTTATATTTCCAATGCTCACTGAATTTTACGAACATGAAATCATGAGAGATATTTTGTTTGTATGTCCGCGGATTGAGTTTACAAGAGGTCAAATGGACCAAAAAGTGAAAGATACGAAAAAAGGCATTCTTGATAAAAGTTGTTGCTTGAAAAATCATTAAAAGTCACGTTATCAAAAATTTAATTAAGTATTCTCTACCACACCTCTAATCTTAAAATAAGGACATGCTTGTTATGGTCTTTATTTAATGAAGCATATTATTTAATGCAAAATAGTTCTCATCAAAATTCTATGTACTGAGCAAAAGGTTTTTATAATAAAATCTTATGGGGATGGTCATGTATCATATAACGACGTCATGAAACAATTTTGCGAACAATTTGCAGGATCGCAATAAGTCGGATGCGGGATGGCCCAAATCGTTGAGGGGCAAACGTCTCTCGCAAAATTTTACAAAATATAATAATAATTTTTTCTAAAAATATGTCAGTTATTTCAATTTTATAGGAGTCGAATTATGTTTTATTTTATTAACCTATTTAATAATTATTAATTTTTACAAATACAGAGTATTTGATTTTTTTGAATTATTTCTTAAGTTTTACCTTTCTGAAAAACTGTTTTTAAACATAATTATTAATTTTTACAAATACAGAGTATTTGATTTTTTTGAATTATTTCTTGTTTTACCTTTCTGAAAAACTGTTTTTAAACATAATAAATATAAATTACAAAATAAAACTTTTTTATATGCAATACTTACATATCACAATTACAGGAAAATTCAACCATATTACTATCCAAAACATATTAGGATTTTGTCAACAAAATAAATTCCACTTTTTTAAAAAACAAATTTAAAGACCAAACATAACAACGTTACAAACAGGAATTATTAAATCTAACTATTTCAGGTTAAATGAGTGAAGTTTGTATTTTATTAATTTTTTTACCAATGTTTTTTAAAATTTAGAACTAGCGCTATCTATCTTATACGTAATCAACTAGCAATGAGAAGCTCGAGAAGAAAACTGTAAATTAAAATAAAATATCAATGAAAACTGTAATATTTTTAATTTCAAAATTATTAATGCCATAGTTTTTTAGTGGTACATACTTTTTTTGGATTAAGAATATGTTTTTATATATGTTAAGAATATATTCTTAAGAAATAAACTATTACAAACTATCAAGTGAATACTACAGTATGTATTGTTCTAAAATTATTATTTTTAATAGATTTTTGAATTTCAAACAACTCCAAATTATTTAATAAATTTCCTTTATTATCAGTGATATGTAGAATGCTTAAATCCATATTCGGGGAGTTTCATTGAACTGGTTCGGTTTTAAATCTCAAAAAGAAAAAGAAGAAATATGACCATAACGATGCTGCCTCAGTTTTAGTTATGCAAAAGAATAAAATATTTCTGTTCAAACCACACTTTAATTAAACATTGGAAACACTTTAAGCAAACATTGGAAGGAGGACAAATAATACTGAAATGCTAAAAGACAGAATTACCCAGGCTGTCCGTTCCATATCCCAGGAAGAAATCAGAAATTCCTTCAGATATCTAAGGAAGCAATTAGAAAAATGTGTTCAATATGGGGGTGCTGTTTATTTGTTTATCTTCGTCATAATATTGCTTTGTTTACTTTTTTTAGCTTATTTATTGTAATTATTTAAAAATTACACTTGAATAAGACATATTTTAGTTTTGTAGGTACTTTGTTCCTTGTATAAAAAATTACATTTTTGATAACGTGCCTCTTATTTATTTTTGAAACAAAAACTTTTATCAAGAATGCCTTTTTTTGTACCCCCCATTTATAATATTTAAAATGTATAAAATAAAGAATCAACCCTTCTTACCGTCTGTACCTTCTGAAACTATACTAAAAATACCTATACCTATACCTAATAAAAAAATGAAACAAGTTTTCACTTATTAAATGTTTTTATTTAAAAATAATAACATACCGTTAATATGCTATTTTTTCTTACACATATTAACTAATTTTTTCAATTAGCTCAACATACTGAGCTGGCGTCTCTGGATCATGTCAACTTTCGCCGAATAGAACGTTCGCCGTCCGCTTAAAGTTGTTGGACGAGGCAGAAACCGTCACATATGTAGAAAAATATTATGTTAGCACAAGGAGGAGGCGTTGTCGGTGTACGGCGAAGTGACGGGAGCTTCCTGTGCTCCGTGACTGACAGCTTGACAGCGGATATTTGCTCCAGACGCGCCTTCCAGAAATAATAATCAGATCATTTTGAGGCTAAGCGCGTCTAAGGAAAAGACCAGAGTAACGAAATACATACAGGTTAAATATGTGAAAATATACAGGGTGTTCCAAAGTTAACATCCGCGGCCATTTTGTTTGGACTTCATTTGTTTTTCTACTATCATTTTCGAAAAATTCATAAAAACTCGTGCAACTTTTATATATCACATTTTTTAACTCTTAAAACAAAAAAGTTAGAGGGGGGATCAAAATATAGTGAATCATCCTGTACATATTTATTTATTCTCCCATCTTTCTAACATCTGGCGAAGAAATTTCGATGAAGGTTGGCAAAAGATTAATTGAACGGTTTGCTTGTATGTCCATGCTAAAAAATCGGACAAGTATTAATGGATTAACATTCGAGTTAATATTGTCCTGTTAATAAATATTTGTCCTCAGATGAATTTCAGATAGGCAGAGGATTGCGAACACAAATAAATATGTAAATTGACTACAAACTAGTTTAACACTAGAGAGTTAACTGCACAATGTGTCATTAGTTAAGCGTTATCATTCATGCACGATGAAGCCTATGAGATGAGATTTGTCATCAGTTGTAACACTGTTATTAATGTTATTAAAATAATTAAGTATAAGGAAAAATATTTTCATATATTTTCTTGTAAAAGCCTTCTTGGCTGGTTCAGAAAATGTTATCCTAGCAGCGCCAATTTTATTTTTCGGTCGATGACACCGTGTTGCTCGTGATTTTACACAAGTGTTTTAATTTTTTCCCGTTAACGAACGCCTGTACCATTTAAAAATAGTAATTAAGCGCCTATGGGCTTTGGGGCCACATGGGACCCCATATTTTAAGTGTGAAGGGCTCACCCTCAACCTGTTAAGGTCGCTAATTTATCAAATCGTTGACAGCGACCTATTAAAAACTGCTCTCTACGGTCTGTTTCCTCGTACCACGGATTGAAGAAATTTAGTGCCCTTGTTCAAGGTAAATTCCTATTTTGAGAGTTTGGAAAAATTATAAAAGATATTTACTTTGTTTTGGGTAAAATACATTGAAATAGCATCACAAAATAATTTGGAATATACAGATTCCTAATTATTTTGCTCTTTACTACGAGGGCGGGTCAATAAGTCCGTGACTTTTTGAATGAAACACAGGTTTTTATATAAAAAGTTATTTTATTTTTCAACATAGTCTCCTTTGAGTTCTATACACTTAGTCCAACGTTTCTCCAATTTTTTTATCCCTTCCGAAAAATATGATTTGTCGAGGTCATCAAAATAGGCATTTGTTTGTGAGATGATTTCGTCGTTGGAGTCAAATCTCTTTCCGCCGAGCCATTTCTTCAAGTTTGGGAACAAGAAATAGTCACTCGGGGCTAAATCTGGAGAATAGGGCGGATGAGGGAGCAATTCGTAGCCC
This sequence comes from Anoplophora glabripennis, assembly GCF_000390285.2. Classification (NCBI taxonomy): domain Eukaryota; kingdom Metazoa; phylum Arthropoda; class Insecta; order Coleoptera; family Cerambycidae; genus Anoplophora; species Anoplophora glabripennis. The sequence goes on along the minus strand of NW_019418347.1, from coordinate 1,392 downwards.
AATTCATGGATTTGTGCCATGGAAACTGCACATGTGTGCACCCTTGTATTGTCCTGGTGGAAAAGAACTTTCTTCTTGGCCAAATGCGGTCGTTTTTTTTTCAATTCCTCATTGAATCGACCCAATAAGTTGGTATAATATTCGCCATTGATCGTTTTCTCCTTTTGAAGGTAGTCAATGTGGATTATACCGCGTGCATCCCAAAAAACGGTCGCCATGACTTTATTGGCTGACAAACCCACCTTTGCCTTCTTTGGCGCCGATTCACCCCGAAAAACCTACTGTTTTGACTGCTGTTTGGTCTCCGGTGTGTTGTGGTGGATCCACGTTTCGTCCACGGTTATGAAACGGCGCAAAAACTCGTCCATATTGCAGTTGAACGCCAAACATTCCTGCGAAATTGTCACACGGTTGCGTTTGTGGTCGATTGTGAGCAAATGCGGCACCCATCTTGCGGAAAGCTTTCTCATATCCAAGTGATCATTCAAAATTGAAACCACTGAGCCATGTGAGATGCCTATGGCTTCCACAGTCTCTCTCACTTTCAATCTTCGATCGGCTAAAACCATATCGTGAATTTTTTCAATTGTTTCGGATGTATAGACCTCAACTGGGCGTCCAGAACGTTCGGCATCTTCCGTGCTTGTACGGCCACATCGAAATTCAGTAAACCACTTCTTTACCATGGAAATGGATGGTGAAGAGTCCCCATAATATTTATCAAGCTTAGCCTTGGTTTGAGTTATGGTTTTTTTTCCGCAAAAAATAATGCTTAATGAGCACACGAAATTCACTTTTTTCCATTTTCTTCTCAAAACGCGCGGTAGTCTGCTATCAACGGCTGCCAAACACAAACTAAATGACGCAGCTCGTTCAAATTTAGACAGGAGTCAACTGACAGTTGCCTGTTGACAGGAGCAATGTTGCCATTTCAATTAAGAGGCGGGAAATTCAAAAAGTCACGGACTTATTGACCCGCCCTCGTATAAGAGAGCCACTCTTATGAAACTTGCTTAATGTACGACGCACGTCAAAAATCTTTGTATGTTTTTTGTTGCATTTTTTGAGGCCTTTATGCTCGTAAAAACAAATTTGAGATCCATGGTCAACTTTGTGAGTAATCATAAAAAACCGGAAAAGTACCGAAATTTTAGGGTCGCCTAACTTTTTTATTTTAAGAGATAGAGAAAACTTATTTTAATAAAATTTCATGGCAACATTGATATCTTTCACCTGGTGTAAACAAATTTTTGAAGTATCCTGTCTAATGTTGACCCTTGGTGAGTGTACGATTCGCGCGAGGTACCTCATCCGCCAACCACCCCGTACATCCGCACGAAACTCCAGTTATACATCCATATTGTCTCTGGCAGCAACAAAGCATCAATCCTT
>NW_019418346.1:4248-16186 GCF_000390285.2 Anoplophora glabripennis | reverse complement strand
CGGAGAGATGTGTAGATATTTGCTATACTTTTACCTATATTATATACCTATATTTTTAAGTGTATAAATAGAGAGTGTATAAGAGATATACATCAAGTCTTGTTAAAATGCATTTTCACACAACATATTTATTATAAACATAGAATGACCTGGAATACCTAAATACATTTCCGGATTTTTCTCAATGACGTAAATGGTTCGCTTTTCTACATTTTCTTTAGCGTTCCATTATTGTACAAATGTACCCAACGTAATAGACTCGGTACTTGTGGAAGTATGCGAGACGTGTATGTGCCAGTAGTACTTTGACTAGTATTTGAAGCAATTCAGAACCACCCTCGTTTTCTTTGGTTGCCCGTCTAGGGGGTTGTAAAATATTACTATTTAAATAAATTGCTTATAGGTCTATCTCGCCACGTATTTCGAAATTTTTGTGAACGGGTACGTTTAGATTTGGTAGAAATTTTTTTTTCGGCATAAATTTTAAAATTCTGCTCTAAATGTTGAAATTTACAACCCCCTAGATGGGCAAACAAAGAAAAACGAGAGTGGTTCTTAACTGCTTATAGGTCCCTCTCGCCGACGTATTTCGAATTTTTTGTGAACACGAACATTTAGATGGGGTAGAATTTTTGTCCGGCATAAAGTTGAAATTTGTGCTCTAAATGTTAAAATAATAATATTTTACAACCCCCTAGACCTTCAACCAAAGAAAAACGAAGGTGGTTTTGAGTTGCACACCATAGGTGGGGAAACTGTGGATAACATCACACAAACTTTTCATTTTTCGGTAATGAAATAAATATTTTATTCGGAGTCGATTCTGAGGTACTTTTGCAGCCTGGAACTATACAATATTTGTACAATCCTCGGTTTCGACCCATTTAGACATAAAAACAATAATTAACGAAACTGCGAATCGATCCACATATCGTATGTATTAACACAGAATGGGAAGAGAGCGAGCGTGAGCGGAGTGCTCTATTATGACGTCAGGCAATGGTTGCTCAACGTTTTTCCGCGCTCTGTTTTCATTAATTTATTTCACACATTTCTCGTTGAAACAAAAAATTGATTTTTGGCATACTAACTAATTAAAGGGTAAACTTTTGANGCATCCATCTTGTATTTGTTTAATTTACCACGAATTTTGTCATGTCAAACTCTTGCCTTGCGAGCATTGCAATTTTAGCATTATATTTTAGTTCATCTTTAATTTTAAAACTTACTGCCAATGTCGCCCAGTCGGCTGCTTCCATGCAAGCCTTAAAATATGATACAATACCGGATAAGAATAATATAAATACTAACTGTTTGAGGTTTATTGACCTCTTTTTACTCTCTTATATCAATCAAATTACAAGTTTTGCTGAGTTAGATATTTTAAAGGAATTAAAATGCCAGTGTGTTTTACTCATGTATTTACATATTTTTTTAATTTTTATTCTCCCGCTTGTGCCCATGTGTTGAAATTTTAGTATATTATTTTATTTTCATTGATCGCACACTTCCAAGCATGCATTGAAATTTTTTAATGGATTTTAAATCTCGGACCAATCTGAATGCAGCATTGGTCGAACACGTGCTTTAAATCGAAGGATGCAATACCGGATGATGGATTAACTCTCATAATCTCTTACAGGTATCAAATTATAAGTTTTGCTGTCTTAGATTTTTAAAGGAAATAAAGTGTTAAATTATAAGTATGTTCTGCACATATGTTTTATCAAACATATTTTATTATTATTTTCTGTTGATCTTTAATTTTGAACTTCCCCGCCAATCCTTTCTGTGCAACCGCTTGAGTCATAATATTTAATTTTAAATTTAGTTCCAATAAGGCCCTGTTATTTGTTTCTGCACATGTGTTTTAATTTTACCTTTAATTTTGAATTTACCAGCAATAATGCCCGGCCATTTGTCTCCGTGCATAATATTAAACAAGTATTACATTTAATTTTAAATTTACCATTGGCGCGCACTCTACCGATTCTTACTACGCGAACCTTTAAATCGTGTTATTTAATTTTAAACTACCCTCCGATCCCGCCGAATCAATCACTCCTCTTTATATTTGTGCCCGGCCGTTAATGTTACTTTCCCCGCGAGAAACCGCGAAGTCAGGTTTGAATTTCCTAGCAATTTGAATGTCGCCTTCGCTCGGCCAATTAAATCTACCATGAATCTACCGCCAATTTGAATGCTGCGCTCTGATTGGTCGATGAAGCCATGGGGCGTGGTCTAAAAGTGGAAGGGTGGGGGTGGTCCATACCGCCGCAGTTCCTACTGTGGGTGTACAATTATTAAGACTGATTAGGTAAAAATAGTTGGCAAAGGCATTGGCAATATCAGGAGGATTAATTAACTGAATACTATTATAATTCATACAGGATAGAATAGAGGTAGAATTAGATCTTGAATTAATATGGGATAAAAATCTTTTAGGATTTGAGGGCAGATCATTGACTATTGAATTTTGATAATTTTTAAATGCTAAACGACCAAAATTTAACTTCAGTTCTTATTTCTTTAAATCCGTTGTAATCGCCAATGTTATTTGTAGACTTACATTTACGCCAAAGTTTATTTTTTAATTTAATTTTATTGCTAATTTTGCCGTTAAACCAAACCGGATAATGTCCACAAGATTCCTTCTTTACAGGTACGCATTTATGTAGCAATAAATTAAGTGTATTATAAAATTCGTTTACCATATCATCTACACTATTAAAATTGGATAGATATGAATAGTCAGAATTATTAATCTCCTATATAATAAATTGAAATTACACTTTCTGTAATTTAAAATGTGCTTATTTTCAAGCGGAAACGCAATGATCATCATCCTCATTCAAAAGAGGATCATCCGTTCTAGTTTATGTCATATTTTATTAATTTCTGGCAACAGTACAATTTATAAAACCATATACCCACCTACATCTGAGCTGATCATCTAGAAGCAATTTATGTGTTTATAATTTTGCTCTTCCCCCTATCGTAGTTACCAGAGACTAACCATTTCAATAGACGATTTCTGGGATAGTAAAAAAGATATTCGAACCAAAGTGGATTTTGAAGGGAAAGAGCAGTACTTTCAGATGCTATAACGGTTTTGTGGGGAAAATTACCTCGTGATAACCTCAACTTTAGCGAAAACCCGTGTTTTTCGCACTTTTAGAACATTTTTCAAACCAGACGTGATGGAACAATTCAGAGGTCGAATTCACATTTCGGAAAGTATAGTTTGGTTTCTGGTTTAGAAAGTCAGTCATATTTTGTCGGTCTAGGTTATTTTTATTTTTTTCTATAACCATTTTACTACTCTTATTTTTTTTATTTATTACTAGTTATATATTCCTTATATCACCCAGTGGTTAATATTTTTTGAAGTGTCTGCAGCAATTTATTTTTTTTTATTTCAACTGGCAACAAAAACTGTTTTGGCCTGATTTACTGATAGGTGGACATTTCAAGTTATTCATCTTTAGTTTGTATTGTGGAGTACATCGTCTGAAAAAATAATAGTTTCTCTAGACATTTGAAGATTAAAAAGGTCGTTAAGATATAAACTAAACAATAAATAATCTAATACATCGATATAGTGAGATATTGTGCAGATTGACAGAGAGAGAGAGAGATCACCTCAATCAAAATGTATAATTTTTTTTACAAGTACAATTTTATAAATTAGATTTGATAAAATGTAAACAATCTCGTTTAATTATATATTTCATAAATTCTTAAATACTATATGTACAAATATAGAGGGAAATTGTGCATTAAAGTGAACAATTCCTTACAATTAGCCGACCTGTTGCACTTTAAGGTATATAATTTCACAAGGAAAGGTTACAATTGTAACATCTGTATTATGCATTTATGGAGGGGCTCATAGTAATGATAATAGTTAAAATTATACACATTCTTCTCTGACACTTGTTGCTTCACGTCATAGTCAGCTGCACCTAGGGAGGCAGCAATGAAATTGCAGCGTTTCTCGATTTAACTGACAATTTCTAAGTGTTACATATTGTATCTAAAAACAATTCTAGCTTTACGTTGCTTGGTTAGTACTAGATTTAATTGAAAAGTTGTTTACGAACAAGGAATGCTACTGTATCAGACTTAGTTTCCTTAGTTATTTTTATAGTAGATTTTGGCAGCTGTTTTTAAGGAATGTTTATTCCATTTTAAGCACATAATATTATTTAAGTACTTAAATATTATTTGTTGTTTTTTTATTATAAATGAAATTTATGTTTTATATTAAAGTGAACGTAAAAATGTCAAGGTCGCAATTATTTGAATGCAATTGAATGGGGAGATCAAGAGACTATTTCGACAGCAGGAAAAACTGAAGTAATCCTACTTTAGTAACTTCTCCATGTATGAAGAAAAAAATAAAACTTGATTTTTCTCTTTTTCTCTCCTAGATTGGTGAGGTGGGGAATTGGCAAAATATATATTTTGCCAATTTGCCACATTCAAATCACGTAAACAATTAACTTGAAAAATTCATCGAAGTCTAAAACATCACTACAAAACAATAAAACAGTCCTCCGCCGCGTCTGTCTGTCTGTTCGCGATAAACTCAAAAACTACTGCACCGATTTTCATGCTATTTCCGCCAATGGATAGAGTGGTTCTCGAGGAAGGTTTTAGTAAATAATTTGTTAAGTTTTTGTATACATTAACGATATTTGTTGGAGGTGTCGGAAAAAAATAAGCCGTCTGGGAGCTTTCAACGAAAACGCAGCCTAAACCCTTTGAGATATAACAAAATAATGTATGGTGGAATTGTGTATCTTATATAGGTCTACAGAAAAGTCCGCGATGGCATATGTCTTCTTAAGAATAACATACTATATCCATTTTAATACTTCAAAAAATTAGCAATTATAAAGCGGTAATTGGAAAGCTATTTACACAAATACGGTATTAATCCTTATCATTTTAAATACGTTAGTTGGCTTGAGCATTTCATGAAGATTTTTTTTTCCCTTTACACCATGCAAATTAAATGAATGCCTTAGGAGATATAGCAAAATCAAAATAATGCGCAACGAAATTAATTTCGTGTCGCTGTGATTCGACCGCGCCTCGCGGGCGCCCCGTGACCTGATTCGACCGCGCCTCGCGTCCGAGGGGGGGGTCCGAAAGTTTATGTAGTGTATCAATGTATGGTGGAATTGTGTATCTTATATATGCCTACAGAAAAGTTCGCGATGGCATGTGTCTATATGTTAAAGATAACATACTACCTATATCCATTTTAATATGTACTTTAAAAAATTGGCAATTATAAAGCGGTAATGTAAAAGCTATTTACATAAATACGGTATTAATCCTTATCATTTTAAATAAGTTAGAGGCTTTAAGCATTTCATACACATTATTTTACTCTTTTACGCCATATAATTTAAGTGAATATCTTGGGAGTAATCGAAAAATAATTACGGACGCGAGAATAAAATTCAAGTGCCTCGCTTCGCTTGATGCAATCGCCGACCCTCCCCCCGCACCCACTGTTTAGTTAATAAGCCGAACGATAACGCGCGCGTGATCCTTTACTAAACTGACTTGGAGCGAATGGAGGTGACGACTGACAACTGTGTTTTCTTTCTGGGTGTTGTTGGAAAGTTATAATTGCGTTCGATATTTTAAGGTCACATTTTTGTTTTGTATTTGTTTTCTTTAGGTAGTTAGATACCTAACTACTTACTTATTAATTAAAATTGATAGTCCTGAACATAGGTACTTTAATTCGTTTTGTTTTCACATTGTTGGTAGTTACCTATTGTTTTAAAAAAGTATTTTATCTAGTACACGGAGACGCGTGTGAATTCGGAAACACAGTCAGCACTCACTGTCCATATCGAAAATTCGAGTTTTGACGAAGTAATATCAGTCGCACGGTGACCCAAACGCCAACGTCACAAATTTAAGCGACTTGGGATTATTTAGAATCACCGCCGACTAATACATACTACGAGTAGTAAATATAAAATTAACAAACTATTATTATATATGCATTTTTTTAAATCGCAGTTGCATAACACTGCATCACTAGTTTTATCCAATTTCAGTCAAAATTGTTCTTTTTATTTAATGCTGAAAATTTTGCACATTTTTTTTCACCGCTAATTTTGCAAATTAAAAAGAATTTGCGAGCTTTCGCAAGCTATCCTTGTAGCAAATTTCCTCAGGAACAAAATCGATATGTATACCTCATGTCGATTAGAGGCTTATTTTCGGAGATATAAACGAAAAACTGAAAAAAGAGCAATTATTTTTTTTTCTTTTGTTATAAACAATATGACGCTCGACCTCTACAAATACACAAATTAAGGCTTTTAATCTGTGTATCTGTGTATTTTTTACTTAACTTTAAGCCTATAATATTCGACGTAGGCCCGATTTTTTAAACAGGCATGTGTTTGGTCTAATTCGCCCGGATTAATAGCGAACTCTATTCTTTACTCCATAGAATATTATCAATTGCATGTAAAGTATAAAACGCTGTCTACCGTCTTTACCGTTTATCCGTTCTTGGTAAGATAAGTAGATATATTATTTTAGTTTAGTAACTGCTATGAAATGTAAACAGTAGATATTGAAATAGTTTTGTGTACCACTTGTGGTGTATCTTGATTCGAGAACTCATCCCAGACTTGCGTTAAACTGTCTCTCATGTTTTCGTTCCGATAAAATATAAATTAGAGACAGGAGATGATGTGTCGGTAAAACCACCACTCTGAACTATGAACCCCTGCGCTCGAAATCTCAATGCAACCCTCGAAAGACATTTTAATTCGACCTGAATACTATCAACACGTTAAAGTTGCTCTGCAAATAAGCGCAAATAGAAGCCGAGTTGAGTTGTTGGGAACTCGGGGAGAGTATGTTCCATTTCAGTGTATTTCAGTTGAACAATAAACTCCGCCAGAGCGGCGCTGATAGGCGCTTGTTTCATGGCTTTTATGACGTCTGCAGCGCCGAGACACGCCAAGTTGGTAATATCCGACAGTCGTGATTGAGTTTCGAACAAAAGGCCGTCGGCCCGAGGTTGGCTGCATCGGACTTTTTTGCAATTATTTTTCTCTTTGAAGACTCATAACTAATCATCATTAATAAAACACAAATGTTATAGGAGTATAAACATATACGTCGTATATCTGGTACAAATTAAAGGAGCAAACGAGAACTTTTAATTTATCTTGAAAGGTAAATCCCACTTCAAATTAAATCCTAAAACTTTCCAAAAACTTTCATCTGATGAAGTCTAGTTATATTAAAAAACAACACTTTAAAGAGTATATAGTGTGTTATAATTAGATTTAAAAAAATTGCCTCAACTTCTCGCCAAACCAAAATGCTCCTTACAAAGATCCAGGGTTTGAAGTTCATTTAAAAAAATACATTTTGCTAATATTGCTAGAACAGCTGAACTGATTGTTTTGAAATTTAGTGTAGTAAATATTTATTTCAGTTGCTACTCTTATGTGAGGAACCAGCAGAATACTAATTGGCAGAGACGTGCTATCACCAATGTTAGTCCAGTCACTGAAGCATTTTGCCTACCAATTTTTTCGGATGGAATGAATTGACGTGAAATTTGAACTGTAGCTAGGGAACAGTCCAAGAAACAAAAGTTATATAGTATCGATGTGTGCTTTTACCCTAGGAGTGGATGCCACCCCTTCTGGAGGGTGGGAATGTTTTATTAAAAATAACCTCACGATTCGATAGAGGGACGAATTCTGAGCAAAAAATGTTCTATAAGAATTTTTTGTAGTCAATACTTTCTGAGTTATTTGCGCCTAAACATGTTCGTTTTTAGCCCAAAAAATGCATGTTTTGGGCCATTTTTCGCGAATATCTCAAAAACTACAAGTTTTATCAAAAAATTATCATAATCAAAAATGAAGGTAATTAAATAGCAAAGAGATTGCTTTTTTATTTTTGAAGATGGTATAGAACCCGAGTTATGACTCCCAGAAGTTGAAGTCAATTTCGAAGATAGCTATAATCGAAACGTTCAACGTCTTGTAGCGGAAAAATTAGTTTTTTCGAGGAAAATTTATACCTATAACACCTATTAAAGTTCTTGAAAACACCTTTAAATTGAGTGGTGGTAAAACTCGTTAGCATGAAAATTAATGAAGTTACAATGAAATTAAAATGATTGTCTTGATTTTTGAGAGAAAAAAAATCGGTATTCCTTCTGCAATTTACTTTACTTATGTATAACAATAGATTCTAGGAACTTGAACGATTTTAGAAGCCTAAATTTAGAAAAATTTTACATTTACTTTTGAATAAAATTTTTAAATTTTTTAAAAAATCACCTTTTTTTCAAAGTATTTCAAAAACTAACAAAGTTATAAAAAAAATGATTCAATAAGAAATTATAGGCTTTTTCTTACTGAACAATTTGCTTTTTTTAATGTTTGTAGGACAAAATTTGACTGAGTTATGACTGTTAGAAGCTCAAAACTAAGCCCCAAAACTGCCTTTCCTGAGCCCTTTTAGCTTTAAAATCTAAAAAACGAAGGGCTAAAAAAAACTACAAATCACATAACTTAAAGTGCTTTAAATTCCCTACAAAATGGTTTTTTGAGTAAATTTATAACTTTAAAATTACAAAAGTTATGGTAAAAAAATTAATCGCATTTTTTCGGTAAAATATTCGGTACGGTTAAATTACCTTAATCTTTATGCATTTTGGAGCACTTGTGAACTGATTTGAGTAAGTATTTTAATAATATACATACACACACGTATCCATTTATAATGTATATAATTTTTTTTATTTGATATAAATTTAATAAAAAAAAATTAAGAATAAATTCAATAAAATTAAAAAAAAATAATTATATCATCATACTCATATATAATTTTTTGGAAATTTTTCTATAAGGGTAGGGTTTTTTATGAAGGGTAGGTCTTCCATAAGGGTTTTTTGGGTGGCTGAAAAGTTGCAATATATCATAGATCATTTGAAAACCAATAAAAAGTTTATAATTCAACATATGCATACCATTAAAACATCTCAAGCTTTCAATAATATTTTTTTGTTTATTTTATTATAAGGGATGGTTTTTAAGGGTTGCAACTTTGTAATGAGTCGTAAGCTTTCTAATGAATAACAAAAGAAATGCAATACATTGTGAATGCACCAAAAGAATATTTTAAACTGTTAAAAACTTTTTTTTTTATTTTTTTGACCATGGAAAGTTAGTTTTTAAGGATTTTTAAGGGTTGAAAAGTAATTAAATTTCATAAATTATATTAAAAACATGAAAGGAACTTTATCTAACATATTTGAACATGAATTGAATCTTTAAAATACGTAAATATGCGATTTTCGCTTTTTTTTTCGTACAAGGGTAGTTTTCACCCCCAAATAGAAAAAAGCACACATTTAGGCAATATAACTTTTGAAGTGGGGGGTCAGATGAGCCTGTATGCAAATTTTCAGGAAAATCCATGCTATCCGAAACAATTGAGAGCTTTTACTTTATTTTCGCCTTCAATGACTGGACTATATTGGAAATAGTCTGTTTTAAATTTAGCTTAAATTTACAGTAAAAAAGCATCCTTTCATATTTTCAGTAAAATGCTCCAGTAAAAAATACTATGGATTAGCAAAAACAATTAATCGAATAATACCCCTCTACTAAAATGATGTCTTAAAACAATATAGGCGGATAAAGTGCTTTATACGAGTATTAAATTGCAGCCACTATTATTCGTTTTTGTTCTACGTTAATTACGCTATAATTTTTGAGATGAAATTATTAAAATGCATTTATTAAAATGTGGAAACATGCGGAAAGTAAAAATCGATTACTTAAAATCAATTGGTCATTCCTGGGTAATTTTACTACAAAAGAATTAACTGACATCCTTCACGTATACGGATTTTGTGATCGTAATGCCCTAGCCACCTTAAGAAATGCCATTAGAAGAAATTTGTATCATTATTCATTAGAGAACCCACACGTTAAAAGAAGCAGAAGATTATAACAATGATTTCTATGGAACCAGATTATATATTATCATCGCTTAAGGATTATATATCAACATCTTATGCCACAATACCTTGTTTAGGTATTATGTGTAATAAAGGTTAAGTCTGTAAGCTGCAAAAATTATAATAATTATGATTTTATGAATATGATGATATGATTATATGAAATTGCAAAATCTTAATTTAAATTTAATGATAGATATCGCTATCAGGTTCTTATTATGGTGTATGAGGTAAATTTTTGTATTGGATGAGCTATATAAACAATATATGAATTTATAATAACTTTCTATTGAATAAAATTTGAAAATAGCAGTTAGTGTATTTATCACTAGCGCATTCGCCATTTTCTCGAATCAATTGAATTTCATTTTCGATTATAAGCTTTGATAAACTGACGATAATTGATGATAATTGATGATAATTATGATAATGATAATAAATTGAAAATGAAATAATGATATTTGACAGATTAATGTACTACGTTGTAATGTAATATAGACCAATATTATAGTAGAGGCTTGAACATGTTTTATTAAAAGTTTGGCCTATAAAAGTTCAACTAATTTTTGTCAATATACTTTTCTTTTTGAAACATAACAAACATTCAAACCTTTGATGTTTTTCTTATAAATAATTGCACATATCCAGTCTTGGCATTTTTTTGTATAATAAAATGCTCCATTTTTCTCAATTATTCATCGACATGCAGTGTGCTATACGCATTAACAGAAAAAATATATACAAGTCGCACTTTTCAGAGCAACCGCAAGAGGATAAGAATTTTTGGAATGCAGGCACCTATAAAAAATTTCAACAATTGGTTCAGAAACTACAGCCAAAATTATGAAATAATAATAATAATAATTTTGTGGAAATTAAAACAAATAATAATTTTTAAACATATAGGTAATATTTGTTAGGCAAACACCAATTTACATTAATCTAGACATATTGTCAACACTTGTGTGTCGTTTCAAAATGTAATTTTTCATGTTTTATGTTATTTATACAGGGTGTTTCAGAAAGACCTCCCGTCCCCTCAGGGGGTGATAGTATGACCAAAAATAAGAATTTTTTGTCTTATGAACTATATGTCTTATCTCCTTTTGTTTTCGAGATACAAAGCGACAAAATAAAATTTTTTAAATAGAATTTTTACGAAAATTACCAAACGATGCGAAATATCCCAACTAGCAATTTGGTGTTTTATAAAAGCTGCCGCAACATTTTTGAGACAAATCTTATAAGTCTCAAAAACATTGTAAGAATATTTATAAAGCAACTATACAACCAAAATGGGCACAGAATTATAAAGCACTTTAGTCATCGTTGAGGTTTTGTAAGGCCTGTTGGAAATAATTAAAAAATAGTCATATAAACGTTCATACAGGTCTTATAAAAATATGCCAATACCTTCATAAAATAGTTTTTTAAAGGTTTTATAACTGGGTCATAAAGTAGATTACATTGTCAGTTATATAATAGCAACAAATCATCTAAACAACAATTTTATAAGGAGTCTATTCTGGTATCTTTAGTAGCAATAATATGACATTTTTGTAGGATAAAATCTATCAACAAAAGTAAATTATTTATTAACTGTATCGTAAAGGTATCAGAAGATACACACTTAACAAGCATCTCTGTTTAATCACAATGTCTGCAACCGGAATGTTATGTGGTGTAATAAATACATACCTATTCAATATTATTTTACGCGTTTTACTGCATTTTGGGAAAGCATTTTTATTGCGGAGAAAATTTTATTGTGATTTGTATGGTATATATCTAGTGAATTTTACATGCGCCGCGTATTAAGTGATTTTTTCCAATATTATCATAATTAAAAATAAAAAGGTTTTTTGAAATGCCATGATTTTTGACGTTGAAACTAGCACCAAA
>NW_019418346.1:0-874 GCF_000390285.2 Anoplophora glabripennis | reverse complement strand
GTCCTAGATAAGCCCAAGGCCTGGCTTTGTTTTCGACTTGAACGTTTTGGGCTGCGCTTTACAGATGCTCTAATGCGATCAATGTTTTCAAGACTTCTGACACTTCTGTTTGGTCCCTTATGTTTGACATTTTCAGCTGATCCAGTATCTTCAAATTTAAGAACCCACTTCTTTATGGCATAGGCAGATGGTACTCTCCCGTGACGAGCAATGTTGAAATTAATTCGAAATTGCCGCTGTGCTGCGACCACACAATCATTATTTTTGTAGTAAGATTTAATCGCAAAAGAACGTTGTTTGCCGGACCACTGTTCCATGATTACTAAATGGCATAAAATGACAGATAATTTGTCAAACAAATCCGCGGCAACTTATGCATAGTAATGAAATAATAACATTTTCAAAACTTCCCGCTACCATGGTCCACCTGTTATTTATTTATAGCTCGGTTAGAAATGCTGTGAAACATTACTAAAAAATTGTTATAAATACTTTAGTTTTATTAGCTAAAATGTTTTATAAGCTTATCACAGAAATGTTTATAAAATAGTTATATATTTGCCATTTTATAATTTAGCTGCTAAAACGTTCTTGTGATAAATTTATAAAATATTTCAGTGGCTGACAACAAAATAATGGTACTTGCCGTTATAATAAAACAAATTTACATTTCGAAAGCAATAATAATATAATAAAACATAATTGTCGTATAACCTGAAAATTATAAAACTGTTTTGCTGGTTGGGATTTTTATGAAATTTGGTATTCCGGGGTTTCTTAGGACGCCAAATACGCTGGTCTAATTATTTTTTGGATATTTCATAGAGAGCGCTAGTTACGCTACATTCCTATTACATTTTAGGTTCTAATTTTT
>NW_019418345.1:12904-16561 GCF_000390285.2 Anoplophora glabripennis | reverse complement strand
ATAATTCTATTTTTGCTATGTACCAAGGAACATGCGTTTGATACATCTTTGTTATAGTATATGATGATAAAGGAGAGTCTTAGGAACAACTAATATTATAAAAGCTCTTAATAATGTTTACAAAAATCATCATTGTTAAAATTGTAACTGGTAGTAATAGATGAAAACCTGAAATCGAAACATTAGCGAAAGAATTGGTATAGTTTCTCTCGATCCAAATCCCTGCTGAGCAATTTAACCCAAAGAGATTCTAATAAAATATTAATCACGTTAATTACTTAAATATTACAAACATACCTTTTCAGTGTGTTGATAGGGTTGGTTCTTGGCCATTGGGAAGGAACGGTTCCAAAGGGATGTTCAGAAAAATTCCGAGGAACGGTTTCTTGGCTTTACCTTCCTTGCAAATCTATACACGTGTGTAAAATGCTAAAAAAAAGGAGTAAAAGTGACCAAACACATATAAACAAATCATTTACCGAGGTTTTTACAATCACATCTTTATTCCAGAAACCAAAAATAACTCGTATCGACAGCAATTTTTTATATAAATAGTGCTCGGTCCTTTACGCAGGTCCAAAAATCTAATGCTTACAATTTGAACACTTTTTTAAAGTTTTACCGACTTATTTAAAAAAAAAATGTGAAAACTGCATTAGCCTTTTAAATGTTCCTCACTTTCATTTTAAAATGCATGAAACATCTAAATATGAAGAATTTGTCATTAAAAAAATATAGCACTGAAAGAAGTATAGCCATATGTACGAAATTCCTGGGTTTGGGATAGCTTTGACAACGATGCATAAAATGTTTTTCCTCCGGTGCAGTCCATCACGTCATTCTGACGGCAAAGTAAAAGTTATATTGCAACCTTCCCAATGTTTCATATATTTTTATTATTTTTCAGGTTAACTAAAAAATAACGCTGTACAAAACATGTTTTCTTTTAATTCTCTGATGATGCCCATTAATCGTAGCTGTATTAAAAGAAGACTAAAAGAGAGATTATTTCATTTTATCGGTATAGTGGAGTGTGCATTTAGAAATTATCTATAAACCAATTTATTATTTCATTCTTTTGTTATATTTTTATGTATTCTTCCATTATATTCCATCTTTGGTAGATTATTGCTTATTAGGCCACAAACATGATATATGTGGGGCAGTAATTTTAATTTTATAGGCTTCCAGTGAAATAACCTATAAAGTCTATATTTAATAATTTCAATATAAATTAAAAATTTATATAATTTATTAGGTATAATGAACAGCAATAAAAGTCTCCAGTAATTTAAAATGATTTTACAGTATATGTCTTGCAAAATTTATGACTCCTCCATAAATTAAAACAAAAGGAGAAAAATGGGACGTTTGGAATTGGAAACAGTTTTGAAAACCTCTTTTAAGTGGATTTTATCGCGTTTTATTACGGACAAATATTTTATACATCGTTATTTTATGTTTATAACGACTTCGAAAAGAATACCTAACAAAATATTCATGTAACATTATACTATCATTGTTTCTTTTAATTTTATACGAGTATTCAGAAAAAAAAATTATACGTATGTACTAAAGTAAATGTTCTTGCGATTCAAGGCAATACTTAGAAAAACAACTGAACGTTGCTTTTCTGAAAAATTATCTTCCATATTTGGATACAACGCTTCAATGACGTAGATTTTAATTGATCTGGCTCTTATAGTAAGGGAAACAGTCCAAAAATGTCTACCAAAAGCTTGTGTTAAAGACCCGAAAATTTGGAGACTTCTGAGAGTTTGTATAGGTCTCATACCTATGAATTTGGAAGCTTTCAGGAGCTTGTTTTATCCCTTGAGATCTTCACCGCAGAATTGTCGTTTAGAAGTAAGGTCTGGGACGAGAACACATATCATAAAAGGTTTTGAAATTTACAACAATGTTTTGAATTGTTAATGTTTTACATAAATAAGTGCTTGATTTGTAATTGACAATGCATTTAGAAATTTTGAGTCGTACTGTCCAGGTATCAGTTCCTGGTTATTAAACTGCAAGGTACCAGGATCAACGTTAGATCCTATTCCTTGATGGGTTCGCAGAAGTCGTGTAGCGAAGTCCACCTTAAATTTGGACAATCGCCCTCTCTGAATTTTATCCATCTTTGAATTGTAGTCACTGGAACTTGTAAACTGACGTGATAACTGTGGTTTTGTACTGCAGTTCCCCAGTTTGCAAGCTTTTATTTTTCGAAAGCCGAAACTGATGTAAATTTCCTATTTCTGCAACGCGTAGTCGGTGGCTGCTCTACTGACAGGTGTCATCTGCTGCGACACTATTTTATAACAACAATTTTTTTAAGTATAATGAAAGCTTTAAGAATTATTCTTTTTCTTATACAAAATTAGAACTTCTATTCAGTATCATTAAAAACAAAGTTCATACAAAAACAGAAACAGTTCATACAGAAAAAGTTTTTATCATTCAACATAACAATCGAGGTAAGTAATAATTAAATAAATGACGAAACGTCGAAATGTAAAAATATGTTTTTTTTTTAAATTACCATAATCCCCACCATTGCTGTCACACCCTATAGAATTTTACTGATCAAAGACTAGAACCTTGACCGCCTCATATGTTCCAGCTATGCAGAATAAATAGCTTTTAACGGTGATGATGTTCCTAAAAAAAAAAAAACATGTAAAAGTTTCACCTCTATAAAGAATCGGCAAGGACCGTGTACAGCTTTCGCCTACTGCGTCTTATCCGCGGCCACTCCAGCCAAGGCCGTATCGCGACCGAGTCGAAGAGATAAAGAAACCGCGACGGCGAGCAGAACCGCCGGAGGTCAATGTGGGTCATTTGCGGCACTTGTTGGTAAACAACGACCACGACGGCTAATTGCGCGGCTGCGCAGAACGCGTGCACCTCTACGGCGCGCATATGCAACCGACCGGCCGCGGGATCAAAGGGACCGCGACCACGTGGTGAACGATCGGCGCGGCCAATGGGCATGGCGAGGGGGCCATCAGAACTGGGGCAATTCACGCTTTGTGTCGTTCACAGGTGCACGAGAGGGCCCAGTGGCGTGCCCTGCGGGACACATACGGTCGGAGATGGCGTCGATGATGTTTTCTGTGTGGTTCAAAGTATATAAAACGCGGTATATAAGAAACTGAGTGCAGATTCTCAACATTGAAATTGTGATAAGCAACATAGTATGAGTAGTTACATTTTTTACTGATAGGAATAACTTTTAGTTTAAAGTAAAAATTATAAAATTATAAAAATATCAATATTAAATAGATATAGCTGTCTGGAGAGCCTACTTATAGTACTAGTAGTATTTTTTTTTACCATAAACTATTTAGTGTTTATATTACATTAATATAATAAGATATGGTACCTAGTCGGAGCGTTAGAAGGGTAGCAATTTGTACATGTATCTGTTAAAAAATATTTGTAAACACTTAATACATATTTTTTTGATAATTAGTATTTTATATACATATACAGGGTGATTCAAAAAACCGCTGACAGACTTCTAGGGTAGGTAATACATGAAAAATTAAGACGAAAAGTCTTAATAAACATAGGGTCGCAAATGCCTCCTTAACGAGATACAGGGCGTCAAAGTTTCTGTAAAATTAAACATTGTCTGCAATAATTCCAAAATGC
>NW_019418345.1:0-12019 GCF_000390285.2 Anoplophora glabripennis | reverse complement strand
AAATTGAATAATTTCTTTATACATTATGAAGGGACGAGGGGATCAGTTCAAGTCTGGCACCCTTGTTCCTACAAAAATTCCTTTATTCTCATAAACTATTTATTTTAAATGTAATTTATTATAAATCCAATTTGTTTCTTAAATTCCACATATGTACTACATTTTACCTCTGTACGCGCCACTGTTGTTTACTTGTTTTTTTGGAAGCGCTCTCTAATTGACGGCAAAGCTCGTCAGGTTAGTATTTGACGTATAACCGACCAGTTTGTACACTCGATGCACCTGGGCGACTACAGCTACTACCACAATTTCATTTTAAATTTGAGATGGTTCATCTTACGCCTCCTAAAAATGATGACACGATTTTCCTTTGATAAAAGACCGACAACTTTTTGCTCTACTTTGCATCGAATACGATCCTACTATAGATGCTAATTGTTTTCTTAGCAAACCAGTACGTACCTTATTTACATTTTTTTATATAAAATAACATATTCTATTATTATCTCTCGTAGATTGTACTCCATTTATTATTAATTATTTATTTTTGTTGAATTTGTTTGAATTAATATCCAAATAGTTTTTAGTGACCCCTAAAAACATCGTGTACGGTCCGCCATTGGGTCGAGGGGGCCGGAGGGGCGCAGCTGTGAGCGGCGGCTCTCTTTGATGTTCGCGTTGCGCCTGGCTCATATTGTTTCCGGCTGCCGAGGACCTCTATTATGTAAACAACGTGAACGTTTGAAGTCGCCGATTGCCGAACCGGCCGTAAAGTATCCCACAAATGAGACCCGGCGGTCTCCTCTGGACGCGAAGAGGGCCCTCCTTGCGCTAATCGCCATAATTTGAATATAAATAGCTGCGCGTGGACCAAAAAATAAAAAGCCGCGCTAATTGCGGCGCCGCCTAACGGCGTATGTGCCAGTCTGGACGCAAGGCCGAGGCGCGTAATTTGAATAAATAATACGTTGTAGAAAACTGTTATTAGAAGACATAAGATGAGTTAAAGAAAAGTAAACTTCAATATTTTTTTTACATATACGTACATCAAATGTATGGCTAGAGTGCNTGGAAGCTAAACATACAAAGAATTATTATCATGAAACATCTATAACCATCACAATCATAAAATTACATAGAACAATTAACAACAAAGTACTTAAAGAATATTACCTGCTAACTAATAACACTTTAAACAACTAACTTTTCACTACTTTGACACACTGCCTGTCGATCGTCTTACTACCGTTCTCCACCCTGTTCTCACTTCAACTGCCTATCTTCAACTCTTTAGGTTTCCTTCCAGAATTTCCCTCCTAAGCGCTTGTTTTTTGTGCTTTCTTTTACCGACCGTTAATATTACTTTTTCATTGTTATACAACACCTATGTAACAGGTGACGTCGAAGTTGATAAGATAAGTACGGTTTTGCATAATATTAATTGAGGCACCAAGCTTCTTCTGAAATTTTCCATAGAGTATAGTCCATCTAGCTTTAATTAATTAATTTGTTGTTGTTGACAAATCAATATTTTCTAAACTCTAAAACACAAGAGAGTACATCAGCATTATCAGCGATTTACATTGAACTTTTAGAAAAAGACGTTTTCCAACGAAAGTGTCAAAAGCACCGAATATGTTTAGATGCTAATTGTTTTCTTAGCAAACCAGTACGTACCTTATTTACATTTTTTTATATAAAATAACATATTCTATTATTATCTCTCGTAGATTGTACTCCATTTATTATTAATTATTTATTTTTGTTGAATTTGTTTGAATTAATATCCAAATAGCTTTTGGTGATCCCTTAAAAAATCGTGGAGGCTCCGCCATTGGGTCGAGGGGGCCGGAGGGGCGCAGCTGTGAGCGGCGGCTCTCTTTGATGTTCGCGTTGCGCCTGGCTCATATTGTTTCCGGCTGCCGAGGACCTCTATTATGTAAACAACGTGAACGTTTGAAGTCGCCGATTGCCGAACCGGCCGTAAAGTATCCCACAAATGAGACCCGGCGGTCTCCTCTGGACGCGAAGAGGGCCCTCCTTGCGCTAATCGCCATAATTTGAATATAAATAGCTGCGCGTGGACCAAAAAATAAAAAGCCGCGCTAATTGCGACGCCGTCTAGCGGCGTATGTGCCAGTCTGAACGCAAGTACGGGGCGCGTAATTTGAATAAATAGTACGTTGTAGAAAACAGTTATTGGAAGACATAAGATGAGTTAAAGAAAAGTAAACTTCAATATTTTTTTACATATACGTACATCAAATGTATGGCTAGAGTACAACAGCGGCGTTGCGGTAAACTTTGAGGACTTACTCTTCTCAACTAAATAAAAAAAGAACAAACGTTTCCTAATGATTTTACTATCCTCCAAAGAAATGCAAAACATAACTTGTGATCGACAAATTGATTGTACATTTTAAAAACATTTAAAATTATTTAAAAAACCAGTTTTTTTCCAAAAGGGGTCACCTACTCCCCCAATAACTACGCCACTTGTAATATAGGGACCCTGTATGACGTCTATTTTTATTTTTCAGTATAAAAACATTTCTAATATAACATATAATGTAACATCAGCATTCCTGTCGCATCATCTTATTCCAGAAATGCTGATGCATATAATTTATTCCTATTTAAAGCCGCTAGATCATATGTACAGCACAATATAGTTTTTGCTTCATGTTTGTCAACTTACGTTGGTGCTAATAAAAAGTTATAAACATCCAGACCTATAATTTTATTGGCGCAGTCGGTAGGATCGTAGTGCCTTTTGGATCCAGTTTTGAATATTCAGAAATCCAGTCCAGGAGGTTTCTGTCTCAACAGTTCAACTACGATACGAACAATTAGAAGAGGTCTTTTTGGCACCAGTTGAAGAAATTTATTGGGTGNATTTTTGGGGAAAACACGAAATAGTAAAAGTTGGCACAAGTTCCAATATATTTCTTAAACATTTTAAATATTATCCACACAACGATTTCTTTTATCTTCGACACTATAAACAATGTGAATAGGATGTTTTAGTTTTAATCAAATATATTTTGACGATTGACAATAGGTAAGTTTGTTAAATAAATTATTTATTCCCGTAACCTTAAAAAAAATATATCCAGTCCTGAATTGTTTAGAAATAACACATATTTTTTTCATTTCTATAATACTAAGGCTAAATAAATAAAAAAAATACTACTAAAAACATGATATGACATACAAGGTGTTATTTTATTATCGAGGTTCCCATATTCTTTGCCATCCCAATATTTAATACCTACAGGCTGTGGCTTAATTAACTTATTTTTTCTAAAATATTATTATTGAAATTAATACTATTCTTATGTTAAGAAAGAAAGAAAGAGAGAGTGAGAATTGGCTTTCGATCTTTCTCGCACTTGTAATATAAAGTCCCTGTATGACCTCTATTTTTATTTTTCAGTATAAAGACATATCTAATATAACATATAATGTAACATCAGCATTCCTGTCGCATCATCTTATTCCAGAAATGCTGATGCATATAATTTATTCCTATTTAAAGCCGCTAGATCATATGTACAGCACAATATAGTTTTTGCTTCATGTTTGTCAACTTACGTTGGTGCTAATAAAAAGTTATAAACATCCAGACCTATAATTTTATTCACTGGAGTGTATTTTGGAATAAGTTATCTATGAAAAAATAGTCCCTACTAAAAAAATGTCATCCCCCAAATTTTATCACTCAATCTTTTATGCCCGTGAAGTTACAGGAAAAATAATATAAATATGTACTTGAAGCTTTTAACACCCTGTATATTCTTAAGGAAGCGTCCTATCAAAAATTTTTATAGGGCAAACCTTAATAATTTTCAGCGGTAGAATACGCCATTAAAGTTTGGCAAAATGTATCATTAACACCCTGTATAGTACCTATACCTGTACAGAGTGTTTCATAACTCTACCGGCACAGAGCAGGCACGAGTGTAGGGGATCCTAAAATATGCCGATTTGTTATGTAACATTTTTTCCTAGGATGTAGAGATATTGGCATGAGAAGGTGAGTGTTAAATTCTGAAAAATAGTATTTCAGCAATGCTTTAACATAGAGCAACCAAATTTGCTACATGATTTGCGTTTATTGTTATCTTTAACTGGTAGAAATACAAATTTGTTGAAAACCCAATAAGCGCCGGACTAGGGGTAGAGCGCCCTTAAAATGATATAGATTTTTTTATTAGTATACCAATTAATAAATAGTTTTACTAGTATTACAGTAAATTTAATTTAAAACATGTGTTTTACTCTTACAAATTTTTCGAAAATATGACGGTTTTTGAGAAAATCTGGATTTTGTGAAACGTCGTCATTACTAATTAAATCGGTCAAGTAAAAATAAGCAGTTTTACGACTAGTAGGCTATGATTTCATGTGCCACTTTTGAAAAAAGTATCAAGAAAAAGCAATTTCATTAAAGGAGATATTTTATTTTGTTTTTAACATATTAAAAAAATAAGAGAAGGAACCTTACAAACAAAACATTAACAATTTCAACTTTAAACAAATGAACTACCGATATCGTTAAATAGCACTACAATAACTGTTGAAAATGGCCACCATTTTCTTTAATACGTAAAACCTTTCGCTGAAAATTAAAGTTTACTCTGTGCAACAGTTGTGCATCTTTTTTTGTGGCGTTGTATTTATTACTTACATGATTCTATAAATCTGCTTCAGTACAACCGATGTAAAAGAAACTATTTATTCATATAAGAGCTTGTAAAATGATGGATGAAATCTGGCAACATTGCCCTGGCGTGGTGGTAAAAGTTGGGTCAACTGTCAAACTGTCAATTATGCTTTGTGCGTATTCCGTAAACATGAATGAACATCCAAGATACAAACGAAATGTAATGAGTGAAGAGCAATATAAAATGCGTATGAAACAGAATGTGGATTGATGAGAAAAAAGTAAAATGTCCAAACCGAGAATCCATATGATGATAACTGTCAAGAAGCTCAGTGTATGATAGTGAGACGTCTCCTTGTCAAATTGAAGATTATGACGGAACATCTATACTGTTCGTTTTGCAAATAGATCCTTTCAATTTTTGTTTCAAATTGCTATTATATTGCATTAGATCACGAAAAATTTATTTAATATTAATTATTACTACATATGTTTTCGACTGCAATAATTTTATAGTTTATAATCNTAAAGGAGATATTTTATTTTGTTTTTAACATATTAAAAAAATAAGAGAAGGAACCTTACAAACAAAACATTAACAATTTCAACTTTAAACAAATGAACTACCGATATCGTTAAATAGCACTACAATAACTGTTGAAAATGGCCACCATTTTCTTTAATACATAAAACCTTTCGCCGAAAATTAAAGTTTACTCTATGCAACAACTGTGCATCTTTTTTTGTGACGTTGTATTTATTACTTACACGATTCTATAAATCTGCTTCAGATACAACCGGTGTAAAAGAAACAAATTCTTTTAAAGCACCTCAGAGAAAAAAATTACATTTTTATTCAGATCTGGTGATTTTGGTGGCCAATTTTCTGGACAATTGTTTCCTCGTTCTATCCGGAAACTGCTAGTTCAAGAAGTCTCGTACCTGCATTAGCACTAAAATGCGGTGTGGCACCATTGTGCATGAACCAGCACATTTGATGTCTTAAGGAGGTTCGATACATCTCTTGCGGGGCAGGCGGTGCGGGAGGGAAGCATATGCTTATACACGGTAGTTTCGTTGTGGTACCAACCTTACATAAACTAATTTGAGCGAACTAAATATACTACATACGAATAAAATTTATACAACACATATTAGCTTGCATATATTTTTCGTGTTTAATGCACGGCAATTAACTTTTTATTTGAATAAAAGTGTCTATTTATTAATGTAGGAGCTTGTAAAATGATGGATGAAATCTGGCAACATTCTGTCAAACTGTCAATTATGCTTTGCGCGTAATCCGTAAACATGAATGAACATCCAAGATACAAAGGAAATGTAATGAGTGAAGAACAATATAAAATGCGTATGAAACAGAATGTAGATTGATGAGAAAAAAGTAAAATGTCCAAACCGAGAATCCATATGATGATAATTGTCAAGAAGCTCAGTGTATGATAGTGAGACGTCTCCTTGTCAAATTGAAGATTATGACGGAACATCTATACTGTTCGTTTTGCAAAGAGATCCTTTCAATTTTTGTTTCATATTGCTATTATATTGCATTAGATCACGAAAAATTTATTTAATATTAATTATTACTACATATGTTTTCGACTGCAATAATTTTATAGTTTATAATCGAGCTATTCAAATATAGCACGTCAGTCGAAGCGTAAAATATAGCGTACAGTGTTGCCATATTTACTTTCATTGGACCAGATGTTTGTTCAAATTTGTCAAAACGGTATATATTCATTCCATTATCTCAATAATTACATTGTAAGTGCATATTTTTATTGTTTTAAAATGTTTAGTAATATTTAATTATTTAATTACAATTTTATTTTTCCGATCCTAACCATTTTTAAGAGCAATATTCACGTTTAATTAAAGTTTTTTCCCAACTCGCATAAGAGCCTGTGTAAAAGAGCATAATTTTTAATATCATTTTTCAAAAAAACTATATTGGCAATCGATCTGATATTTTTACACGAGGTAGTTGGCATATTTATTAACAGATTTGAATGATTTTGAATTTTATTCTGTATCGAACCTCCTTAATTGCAAAGGTAAATCCTCGAGTAGCCCAGAGAAAATATTTTGTAAAAAAAATAAATAATTTTCGCCATTCAGCCGGTTTGGTAGAATAACTGGCCGAACCAAATAACGTCCCACAATACCAGCCCACATGTTTATTTTAAATTCATTTTGAAAATGGCGAGGAATAATTGCATATGGATTTTCATCCAAACATTCATTGAAATTATGCAAATTTGTGACTTCGAGTGAAACAAACCTCGTCCGTAAAATGAATTTTCTCATGAAACTTAATACCAGACGCAAAATGAAATTACAAAAAATTAGTCTTTGCCCTAAATCTTGGGGTAAGCAAAATAAGAACAAATCTAATATAATATACTCATGAAATCATAGCCTATTAGTCGTAAAACTGCATATTTTACTTTTTGTCCGATTCAGTTAGTAATAACGCCGTTTCCAAAATCCCGATTTTCCCAAAAACCGTTATTTTTTTTTTTTTAATTTGTAAGAGTATACTGGTAAATCTATTTAATAATTGGTATACTGAAAAAAAATTCGACATCAGTTTAAAGACGGCCTTGCCCTAGTCCGGCTCTTATTGGGCTTTCAACAAATTCATATTTTTACCAAGATAAACGCAAATCATGTACCAAATTTGGTTGCTCTATAATATAGCGTTACCGAAATATTATTGCTTTTCAAAATTTAACACTCATCTTCAGAGGCCAATATCTCTTCAACGGTATGGTATAACCCAAATAATAATACATACAACATAACAAATAGGCATATTATAAGGTCCTTTACACGTGCCTGCTCGGTGTCGATAGAGTTTTGGAACACCCTATATATTTATATACAGCCTCATAATGTATCTATTGTAATATGACAAAGTTTGTAATATTCTTTCATCCTGGCCTATCGCTCCAGTTTCATGTATCTGCACACTGTTAAATACATTTTCATTGTGGTCTAGTTCTTTCTTTCAATATTAAAGTGTTTTTTCTGTTGCGATGACAGATGTTTAAGAATTAAATAAATCGTAACGTTTAAAGTACCCAACTCGAAAGCTTCCTAATACAATAATAAAAAATTAAGCTAAAAAAAACTTTTCCCTTTTACCCCGGTGGACGATTTCGTCTTATTCTCCTTGATTCATCACTGGATAAATGAATTCCAATCCCGTTCCGTTTTACATTTTTTATCCCCCTCATTAATCTTGGGCACAATAAAGGGTGGGACATAAATCAGCCCTTTTACGCACTTATTAAACTTTCAGACGGATCTCCTAGTCGAAAAAGATTCCTGAAAGCGCCATGCTTTGCGTCTTACGGGAATTTAATGTAACATTTCTCNTCCGTACAAATGCTTTTATCTCAAGTATTACTAATTATATTAATCAAGTAAAGAAAACTTTATGTAACCCTAAATATTGCTGGGTAACGATGTTTTTATAAACCATTAAATATATTAAAAGGATTTATCTACTGTATTTTTTATTCCAATACATATGTCCTTCCTAGTCTTTTTTAATTAATCTGGTTTTTCAAACACATTACAAAAAATCATCTGTTGTGGATAATTTATTGTTGATAACAATGTACATGGGATTTAGGAAAAATGTATATGTTTGAAATCAATTTCATTTTTATTAAGTCTTTCAAATGTATTCCCTCCTTGCTGTCAGCTGATTGCGACGTTGCCACATTAATCTTCAAGTCGGACAGAATTGCAATTATTGGTTTCTATTTCTAATTAATACAGCTGTATTATGTTCAAAACTTACATTAGTTTTACATCAAAAGTAAGATAATCTATGGAAAAGTTTTGTTTCACAATTTCTACATTGTTTTCTCAGTTATGGGCAAAAAAAGAGCCGCACCGTCCATCTTCGCCGTATAAACCTATGTTAAAATGAACAACTTTCAACAACAATATCTCAAAATCTAGATTAAAAAAAAATTTCAAAAAAATATGACGCACAGAGGGAGCACCGGGTAATACGATATATAAATTTCAAGTACACCTGTGCATTTGAGTAAACCCGATATACCTCCTTAAGGGGCAACTGAAAACACCGCTGTACTGCCAAGGCAGTGGGGCGCCTCAGAATATTTGTTTGGTGAATAAAGTCGATTCAATTAGTTAGATTATTTGAAACAATAAACAATTGACATTTATAAGTCATTAGTTAATTTTTATTCTGAATAATAACACACATATAACACAGGATGTTGCACATAAGAGCAGGGACATGTAGCCGAACCCAAAATATGGTGATTTAATTTGCGATTTTCTAATTTTGAAAAAAATCAATATCTCACTTATATTGGAACTTANGTAGTTGCGAGTCGGATGCGTTTAATTTATAGATTCACTTTACCAAGGTGATTTTTTTCAATAAGCTAGACTCTAGATCTAGTGTACCACCACAACTGTTTTTTAATTCTCTCGATTTAAGGAGGTATATCGGGGTCCGAGGGAAGTGAGGAGCGCAGGGGGGGCCCTATGCTTTTCTTATGGGACTAAAAAATTATTTGCAATAAACATTATCTATATAGCAAATAAATCTACTCAATATGCACATAGCATACATTTTGACTAATTAACAACATAAAAATATCATATTTAAGTGGTTTTAAATTATATTTAATGAACGCATAGCAAGACGCAAGACTATGTAGATGTTGCAACAGCGCTAATAATCGAGGGCATTTGTATACACTACGAACCTACAGACCTCGAACATCGGAGATATAACAAAGAGAATTATGTTAATTAAAAGAAATGAAATGACACTCGCGCCCATCTCTCGTCCAAGTCAAAGAAAATGTTGGATGCAATTTTGAAGGTTCTGTGATAGAAATTACATTATTACTCACTGTTCGTGTTTTTAATCTCTATTTTAGTAATGTTACAAAAGTTNGGATGTTGCACATAAGAGCAGGGACATGTAGCCGAACCCAAAATATGGTGATTTAATTTGCGATTTTCTAATTTTGAAAAAAATCAATATCTCACTTATATTGGAACTTAGAAATACTAAATTTGGTACAGGAGTGCAGCTTGGTATAAAGGTAAGTTGCGTAAATCACCATGTTTTGGTTTCCCTACATGCCCCTGCTTTCTGTCGGTTCTTATGCGAAACATCCTGTATATTTATTACAAAAATAAACTTAACTTTTTCAGATTTACATTTCCATTTTTTCAATTATGCAAAGTTCTGCACCAATTTCAAGTGATTTGTCAATACTAATTATATAAGATTTAACAATGTCTTGTTGGCATCACCCTGTACTTAAAGAGGCATTAGTAAAGTTGTTGTAGTATAATTTCAGAACTAATTTTAAATCCTATTCTTTTTGTGGAAGAGTAATCAGGCGGTATTATGCCGTCAAATAATTTTAAACTAATTTCAACTTGAGTTATATGACCAAATCGTGCACGCCGACCGAACTTTTAACAAATGAGCACTAGTTTTAGCTTCATTTTACTTCAAATTTAGCGGTGAGCTGGAAACGAATTTATGATTGATACTTGGATCCTCAAGTTGTCCAATTCGTCATAATTTCCCGAATATTTGCTAGAACACGACAACGATGAAATAAAATAAAGTAGCTTCACGTACATATCTCTGAAAGTAGCTCTAAGTACCAAGAGCGGTACAGAAACCTTGCTCTATATCGTCTGAGTTCGTGCTTTTGGTGGGATTTGTCCCGCTTCTGGAAGGTTTCTTGAATAAATTGGAAACTTGAGTAAATTTTCGAAATCCGTTCGAAACTCGTACTATGAAAATGGCATGCGTCACGAAATCCATCATTAATATTCAATGAGAGGTGTCGCAACAGTGCAAGTAGACAGACAGGTACTATACCCAGGCATAACTTTCAAATAAATTGTTCCATTGGTGTTTATCAAAAATAAAATGTGTGCATAAAAAGTTGTGGTCTATGAACAAGAGTTACAAAGTTACCCATCGTCAGATCTTCAGTTGTTCCCTAGAGCTTCTTTACAATGTAGGGGAGCATAATTATGTAACAGTTCCTCTATAATTTATAATAAACAGAAAACATAAAAGGCGCTCAGGGAAACCAAAACAATCAAGTAT
Source organism: Anoplophora glabripennis (assembly GCF_000390285.2). NCBI lineage: Eukaryota > Metazoa > Arthropoda > Insecta > Coleoptera > Cerambycidae > Anoplophora > Anoplophora glabripennis. The sequence goes on along the minus strand of NW_019418345.1, from coordinate 1,199 downwards.
CAATTAGAAAATGTGCCGCCCCTACAATTTTCATTTCCTCATGAGCGTTCCAGCTCTCCAACAACGTTTAATTAAAAACATTTAAAGAACGCAGCAGTTAAGGAGAAACCTCGGAACACATAAGACTGGTACCTTATAAATTTAAATAATTGCAGTGTTTAGACTTTACGACCTCTGGGAATAACAACCTGGCGTTGAGGAAACAAAGTAAAACTTCGTTCCGAAAACGCCCGGTGCATCTACAATTTTTTTTTATTATAGGCCCTGGCGGGGGAAATTAGAATTATTCATGCGGTCCGTTTCTAGGAATCGGAATAAAATTTTTTATCTGGACCAATTGTCAAGGAATGAACTATATAAAATCTACTACACGAATTCTATTCGGAGCTGTAAATCAAAAATTATAGCTGAGCCAACGGAAATTTATTCGTGATTTTGAATGATTGGTAGGCCAAAGCTGAATGTGAAATCAAAGCTTTAAAAAACGTGTTCGTTCAGTGTCGGATATTTGGACAGCTTATTGCAAAAAGTTGCTTTAAATATTGGTAGTAAACTTAGTGTGAAGTTAAACACTTATCTAATAGAACTTCTTTACTCTTTTTATTTGATTGGATATTTCTGCTGCAACGAAAACAAAAAATGTTAAATAACTAATTAACTGAACGAACTGAAATAGAACTGAAATGCGTTAAATATATAATTAAAAATAGAATTTGTCTAATTAATTTCAGAAGAACAAATTTTGACAACTGAAAATCATTTTTAAAAAAATTCAAGTTCAAGTTTTATTTAAAATAGAGGGTGTCCATAAACAAATGAACCATATTTCAAAGATAGCTTCCTTAAATAGAAATTAAACAGTTTAGATCAAATCACCTTAATATAATTTAAAAACACATTTTTTTGCTTTCAAAATATTTCCATGAAATTTGGTAGAGTGAAATTTTTAAACAAAACCGCAAATTTTTCACCTAAAACATAGAAGTCGATAAGAATATCTGAAAGAATCGTTTTTCTTTGTCATATTTATGCAATATGGCAGAAAACAGAACTGTTCCAGATATTCTTAAAACAACCTCTATACTTTAAGAAAAAAATAAACCTGTGTTCATCTTTACCCTAAAAAAAACTATAGCGAATTTCTTTGAAATATCTTAAAAATCCACAACGCTATCTTAAAAAGGTTGATTAAAAAACAA
>NW_019418344.1:0-15972 GCF_000390285.2 Anoplophora glabripennis | reverse complement strand
CGAGGTGCCACATAGCAAACAAATTCATAACAATAATTAAAAGGTTGGCTGCAATTTATACTTTTGCTGAACAAACTGATATATTACTAGTTTTGAGTTATTGTGAAGGAAATTGTTCTGCTAGTGTTCGAACACATGCTGAAAGAATTCCTAATCGAATAATTCCAAATCACAAAACATTTGCTAATGCGAACTATTCCGCTAGAGGAAGAAATTTTGGAAAGGGTCGAAGAAATTCCGCAAGTAAGTACAAGGCCTTTAGCGGCAGAAGTTAGCTTTCAAAAGTTCCGTTAATAGAGTATTAAAAGAACAGTTATTACATCCATTCCACTTTCAAGAACTTTTACCTATCAATAGGTCTCCTGTTACGTCGTGCTTTCAGTCAAAGTATTCAGGAACTCGGGAAATAGAGAGGATCCACAAGAAAATCCTGTTTACAGACGAAACCGCTTTTATTAGAAGGGGTATTTTTAATTCACATAATGAACATGTTTATTGTGATGAAAATCCACATGGAATCAGTAAAAGACGGTTCCAACATGAATTTAATATTAATGTTTGAGCTGGTATTATTAGTAGTATTTTAATTGGTCCTGTTATATTAGCTGCTACATTGAACGCAGAAAATTATTTAAATAAATAACCTTTATTTTCCTTAGAGACTTTGTAATAAAGTATGGGAATAGTCAATAATACAAAAAAAATGGAAGAGAAAAGCCATAAATTCTTATACTAGAAGAATTCAATAATGTTATATATACATTTGTCAATTAAATAATATTTTAACTTAGATTTAAACCTACCGAGATTCTCAATCATTTTTATTTCCAAGGGCAAGTTATTAAACACCCTCGGTCCAAACACAAAAGGAGACTTTACATTATAATTACTATAAGGCACACAAAAAGTATTCCATTGTCTAGTTTTATATGTATGCAAAGCACATACTTTGTTAAAATTATTTTTGTTATTGAAAAAGAAAACACATAATTCAAAGATGTAAAGACTCGGAAGCGTTAATATTTTATATTCCTTAAAAATATTTTTACAAGTTTGTCTACTTCTTACACCTGCTATATATCTAAGAATACGTTTTTGTTACATTTAGAAATGGAGATATCATTGATGTTTAGATCTAGTCCTGCACACTGCTTCTGCCAATTATGAAAACTTATATAATGAGTTTTATTGACGTTAAAATAGAGAGAATTTGCTGCGTACCAATTTGCGACGTCATTAAGTATATTATTACACTTGACTTGTAACGACTCATCTATTACATGAGAAATTAATAGATATATATCATCTGCATACATTGTTAAACAAGCGTCATCAATTATTTTCGCGAAATCGTTAACGTAAAGCAAAAACAATATGGGACCCCAAAATCGAACCCTGTGGGACCCCCAAATTAACAGAAGCACGCTCCGAATTTATTCTATTCGCAATTCCATCTTTATAATGGGTCACATTAAGTAGTAAAGTATTGCTCTCCTGATTTTCGGCTTTAGCGTCATTATTGTATATATATTGAACTATAGTTTTCGAAAGTTTTATCACTTTTTGTTTATAATTGACATTTTTACAGCAACTTTAGAAAATTGACGTGTTATACCGTTTTTTCAATCTCACGGCTTTGTTATTGCAAATTTCGTAATCGGACCACGCCATTTTGTAGCTATTTTTATTACTTACTATTACTATTACTATTATTATTTATTTACTACCGCTGGGTTATTTAAAGAAAACTACTAAAAAAATTATTTTCACGATTAAATTGCTAACTTTTTTCCTGATAAAATACTTTGTCAGTAAATTAGCCTGTTATTATAATCATCATTTAAAGTAGGCCTGTGTAGTTATTTCCGGGTTATCGAGATTTGACACAGGCCGAACCTCTACCAACTGGACTAAGAAGAAATAATGTCCCTTTAAAATGGCCACCTCGATCCCCGGACCTATAGGCAATAGAATTTAAGTAACCATTCACAGATTATCGCTTAACCGTGCATATTCTACCCATACCATATACATGCTTTTTGATTTATAAAATATTGTTTTACGTAGAAATTTTCTAACTCACCCCGTAAATCTGGCTGATCATTAATAGGGAATTAATCCAATATCTGTCCCATCGCATTTAATAGAATTACTTCCCGTTGAATGAGACCCATCCATGCTGCAGTTCCTGTGCAATTTCGTCACGTTTTACGTAGTAAGTGACAAGGTACTCGCTTTGATTTTCAGCATGCATGTGTTCCTACTTAGCCCCCTGAAGCTCTACCTTTATGCGCGGTTAATGAATATTAACTGCCGCTGAAATTAACGTGCGATAAGCTTGCAGTAGTTTCTACGGTTTGGATTAGATTAAGAAAATGGGTGCGTATATGCCGACGCCGCAGAATTAATATCGCTGTTTATCGGCAGTTCTACCGCAGATAGTTTTATAAGAAATAGCGTGTTGTTCATTTTGTGGATCAAGAAATTTTTAGTGGTACAGTTTGTGTGAGTATGGCGTTTCATATAATTTAAACATGTCGAATGCTTTCACGCATGTTTTCAAGGTTATGTCGGAATTCTAACCTGAATGTTCGAGTATTACCTACTTGAGTACTCATTTTCATTAAATTATTACTCATACGGTTGTTTCTCGTGAAGTCAGATATACATATAACTAGTTTTTGAGGTTAGAAAAAAATCCTGACCTGGTGGCTCAATTCGCATGTCAAATTCGTATTCTGCAGCTCAAAATACATGTGTGGGGGTCTAGTCTACCGAACATGAAACTTGTTTTTGTGTGCCTGTATCATTGATTTTAAATTGAAAGTAAGAGCTGACGCCCACATATTTTGATGTCTTTAACTCGAGCGTTAAACGACTTGATATTTCTTACTAGAACTCAATGAAACGTGGTAGGTTTGTTATACCTACTGGTTGCTATGGTACGTTGCTTATTATCAATTATTTAATAAACAGTTCTATCTGAATTTGCTATCTGAATTTGGGAAAAATGCGAGAAAGTAATTATGTTCCTGTGGCTGTTTTTGAAGAAGCTGAAGAAGCAATTTTCCGTTTATTGACAGCGAAATCCAAGGAACATTACGAAAAACTGTTCGCCGAATTTAACGAATGGAAGGAAAAACGGAGAGTATTGACAATAAATGAAGAAGTCATGCTATCGTATCTTTTAAATTTGAAGAAGAATATGACATTTTATCTATGTGGTCGAACTATTCGATGTTGAAGGCTACTATAAAGGTCTACAAAAATATAGATATTGGAAAATATAACAAGCTTACTGCTTCTTTGAAGAGTGAGCGAAAAAAGCTGCAATATTGGAAAGAGCACATATTGAAGAATTTTTGACTGAGGCTTCCTATAAAGAATATTTAATGATTACGGTAATATCTCTTTACCTTTTACATGTTGTTAGGTATATATATAGTGAACTTTGAAGTATTTTGGGTTGCACTAGTAATTGGGGTTTCTGGTGCCTGTCGATGCTTCGAATTGACAAATTTAAAAATTAGTGACGTACAGGACGTTGGCAGTTACCTACTTGTTTCAATACCTGACACCAAGACGGGCATTTCAAGAAAATTTACAATTATAGACGAAGGATTTTGTGTGAATACTGTTAAAATATGCAGAAAATGTATTTCTCTTAGCCCAATTTGCCTAACACAAGACAGATTCTTTTTAAGATACATCAATTAAAAATGTACTTCTCAGCCTTGTGAAATCAACACATTGCGAAGGTACCCTGAATAGCTGCTTCATTCCTGAATATCGGAAATCCAGAAGCATACACTGCCCATTATATGAGACGCGCTTCAACAACTTTATTGGCCAATAAATTTGCTGATCTTACAATCATCATGGTATGGTGGATGGAAGAACTCCTCTGTAGCAGAAAGTTATGTTGGGGAGTCTATATCTAACAAACTTGATATTGCAAGGAAAATCCAAGGAAATATAACTGTTCCTTACAAGAAGAGACATCCGTAACTTGTGCAAATTCTTCACAAACTTCGGTAGATGTTATGCATTGCGAAAATGTTGGCAACAATGCTACAAAGGTTGTTATTAACGGAAAGCAACATTGTTTTTAAGGCATGGTTTCTTAGATCTGATGACGTTAATGCCACCTGTCCGCTAAGCGCCTAACTTCCCTAAAACTGTGGGCAATCTCAACAATTAGACAGACCCTCTTGACCTTTTCCTGTATTATTAAGTAATATAGTAGAGGTGTTATGCAATATTTCTAAAGAAAAACAATAATTAATAAGTGAAAGAATGATTATGAAAAAAGAGTTAAATTGTATTCTCACTGGACTAGATAAATCTCAAAAAGAACAAAAGTTTTAGTTAAATAGTTACAAAATTTTTATTTTCTGAAGTTCCTACAAATACCATAAAAGATCGCCATTCTTGTGAAAAAGTTGTTCTCTATAAATGACAATTTATTTGACTGCTTATACGAAGTCTTTACAGAAAACTAACTTTTTGAATTACGCGGTAATAGAGATATTTAGTGACATGCGGTTGGCAGTATTGCGTTGCGCGTAACCTTCTCTGTAACCACATGTTCTTGAATTGTTGAATCTCATTTAGTTTTAAGTGATATTGTTTTTTGAGTGCAACGTGTTTAAGCGTTAGTGACAATTTTTCAAATGTGTGGTTTTCATCGTAAAATTTTGCGAGAAACGGGGAAGCTTTCACGGAAACGTTTCAACTTTTGACACAAGCACTACGAATGGTTTTCTCGTTTGATCGTCAGTCAATTGAAGATAATCCTCGACCAGGAAGGTCTTCGACATCAACTGATGACTCCCACGCTCAGAAGTCAAAAATCTGATGCAAGCAAATCGCCGATTGACTGTCGAGAAATTGCAAAAGAGGTTAGCATCTCAATTGGGTGATGAAATGAAATCTTGACTGAAAACTTGCATCGAGTTACAGCAAAATTTGTTCCTGATGACCGAACAACAAAAATAATCGTGTGGACGTTTGTCGGCAAGCCCTTGAACAATCCAACAGTTACGTGAAATAATCGGCACAATGAAAGTTGTGGCGAAACAACTCATGGTTCTTGCACCATGACAATGTGCCCGCATACGCAGTTTTGGCATTTCGTCAGTTTTGTGCGAAAAATCAGATTACTGCCCTTCCTCACCCACATTACTCGCTATCTGGGTGCGATTTTTTCGTATGTATTCATATTGTGGGTACACAGGCCGCAAATGACCCATTTTTAAGTACAACGTCAAGAGCGCCAGCGAGACGCCGCCCAGACGCACCAGGGTTCCCGGAAGACGACCCCGGCAGAGTGGTGCCAAGGACCAGGTACTTCTGCGAACGACTTCACACGAGGACCACTCTCCAACGAACACTCACCCCGTCAACATGTCTTTTTCTATACAAATTAGTTTTCAATAAAATACTTTATTATTACCGTTGANCACCCTGGGTCCAAACACGAAAGGAGACTTTACAGACACATTATAATTACTATAAGGCACACAAAAAGTATTCCATTGTCTAGTTTTATATGTATGCAAAGCACATACTTTGTTAAAATGATTTTTGTTATTGAAAAAGAAAACACATAATTCAAAGATGTAAAGACTCGGAAGCGTTAATATTTTATATTCCTTAAAAATATTTTTACAAGTTTGTCTACTTCTTACACCTGCTATATATCTAAGAATACGTTTTTGTTACATTTAGAAATGGAGATATCATTGATGTTTAGATCTAGTCCTGCACACTGCTTCTGCCAATTATGAAAACTTATATAATGAGTTTTATTGACGTTAAAATAGAGAGAATTTGCTGCGTACCAATTTGCGACGTCATTAAGTATATTATTACACTTGACTTGTAACGACTCATCTATTACATGAGAAATTAATAGATATATATCATCTGCATACATTGTTAAACAAGCGTCATCAATTATTTTCGCGAAATCGTTAACGTAAAGCAAAAACAATATGGGACCCCAAAATCGAACCCTGTGGGACCCCCAAATTAACAGAAGCACGCTCCGAATTTATTCTATTCGCAATTCCATCTTTATAATGGGTCACATTAAGTAGTAAAGTATTGCTCTCCTGATTTTCGGCTTTAGCGTCATTATTGTATATATATTGAACTATAGTTTTCGAAAGTTTTATCACTTTTTGTTTATAATTGACATTTTTACAGCAACTTTAGAAAATTGACGTGTTATACCGTTTTTTCAATCTCACGGCTTTGTTATTGCAAATTTCGTAATCGGACCACGCCATTTTGTAGCTATTTTTATTACTTACTATTACTATTACTATTATTATTTATTTACTACCGCTGGGTTATTTAAAGAAAACTACTAAAAAAATTATTTTCACGATTAAATTGCTAACTTTTTTCCTGATAAAATACTTTGTCAGTAAATTAGCCTGTTATTATAATCATCATTTAAAGTAGGCCTGTGTAGTTATTTCCGGGTTATCGAGATTTGACACAGGCCGAACCTCTACCAACTGGACTAAGAAGAAATAATGTCCCTTTAAAATGGCCACCTCGATCCCCGGACCTATAGGCAATAGAATTTAAGTAACCATTCACAGATTATCGCTTAACCGTGCATATTCTACCCATACCATATACATGCTTTTTGATTTATAAAATATTGTTTCACGTAGAAATTTTCTAACTCACCCCGTAAATCTGGCTGATCATTAATAGGGAATTAATCCAATATCTGTCCCATCGCATTTAATAGAATTACTTCCCGTTGAATGAGACCCATCCATGCTGCAGTTCCTGTGCAATTTCGTCACGTTTTACGTAGTAAGTGACAAGGTACTCGCTTTGATTTTCAGCATGCATGTGTTCCTACTTAGCCCCCTGAAGCTCTACCTTTATGCGCGGTTAATGAATATTAACTGCCGCTGAAATTAACGTGCGATAAGCTTGCAGTAGTTTCTACGGTTTGGATTAGATTAAGAAAATGGGTGCGTATATGCCGACGCCGCAGAATTAATATCGCTGTTTATCGGCAGTTCTACCGCAGATAGTTTTATAAGAAATAGCGTGTTGTTCATTTTGTGGATCAAGAAATTTTTAGTGGTACAGTTTGTGTGAGTATGGCGTTTCATATAATTTAAAAATGTCGAATGCTTTCACGCATGTTTTCAAGGTTATGTCGGAATTCTAACCTGTATGTTCGAGTATCACCTACTCGAGTACTCATTTTCATTAAATTATTACTCATACGGTTGTTTCTCGTGAAGTCAGATATATAACTAGTTTTTGAGGTTAGAAAAAAATCCTGACCTGGTGCCTCAATTCTCATGTCAAATTCGCATTGTCCATCTCAAAATACATGTGGGGGGGGGGTCTAGTCTACCGAACATGAAACTTGTTTTTGTGTGCCTGTATCATTGATTTTAAAGTGAAAGTTAGAGCTGACGTTTGCCCACATATTTTGATGTCTTTAACTCGAGCGTTAAACGACTTGATATTTCTTACTAGAACTCAATGAAACATGGTAGGTTTGTTATACCTACTGGTTGCTATGGTACGTTGTTTATTATCAATTATTTAATAAACAGTTCTATCTGAATTTGGTAAAAATGCGAGAAAGTAATCGAAAACCTAAAATATCGCACATTTGAAGGTGATTTGTAGAAAACCCTTCCGGTAGAATTTTTCCGAACCCTGAAATTCGTTTTCAGAACATCAATATACATAGGAAAAGTCGGGTCTGATCTAAAAGACAAAAACTTTTTTTCGTCGGCCGTGTTATCTAATTTACGTTGTTTCTTTCGGAAAACTAAGTTTATGAAATCAACCCTTGACCGGTCCTCTTATCAAAAGGGGTTATTTACTAAACGTTTCTAATTTATTTAATTTAATTTTCTTTCCAGCTTGGCAAGATATCCAATTACATAAAGATACTAACCATGATCGTTTTATAATTTTGATTATACGGTTGTACATGTAATATATTGCAGGTGTTTAACTCTTCGCTTCAAAGATTACTTGAAACCATAGAGTTATTAAATTTAAGCTTACCCTTGTGCAATTTCAAGAACATTGAATGGTTAGTAATTGAAATGTATCGATCTACGTTATGTGTTTCTTGAGTATTACCAAGAAGTTAAGCAACCGAAATAATCGGATAAAATTTGTCAACGTTGGCGTTGCTTTGATTTAAAAATAAATCTGCTCTTTATATAAAAAGCTCCAATATCTGTTTAAAAATATCTTATCTCGGGGTCTTAAAAATATGTATATCATGTAATGAAAGAAAATTGCGAAAAGAAATTGTTTACCTTCATAATAAATGAAATTGAATTGAACGTAACTTCATCGTTATTATTGATAATAAGGAATTGGTTATTTGCAGCTGGTATTTTTGTAAAAAAAAACGAAAATTAGTGGTAGACGTATTGGTCGTAATCTGTACGATTTTAATTTCAATGAAACAGAGTCAGCGAAAATATTTATGAAATGAATTATTTTTGCATACAGTGAACTTAAATATGCTATCTCGGTACTTTTTATTTTTGTTATACACCTAGTTGGTTTTCTACGGATTTCTATTTCTATATATGGAAAATAATAATATGAATTGTTTAAACTTTACCTATGTTCCTAATTCCAAACCAAAAATTGCCCGTAGAGCCCGAAAAAACTCCAAAACCACTCAAACAGATCAGTACGTGTACGAGTGCATCAAACATGTCACCTAGACAGCACCGGTCAAGACTCAACATTTTCGTCGATGTTTCCATTCCAACCCAAGAATCTGATACTGTTGACAAAGTGCCCGCCGAAGTCTTCGTCGGATCACGATATTATAAAGGACAACACTGGGAATCACAATGAGGTTAATGAAAAAAATAAGTCGTAAATTTCCTCCCAAGAATTGGCGGAGACATCAAGATATGTGATCGAATGTCGACTCTGGTTTTCTGCAGTTCATTAACCAGATACATTTCCGAAGTAACCCATTCTTCGGTACCGATGTCGAGGCTCCAATGGTGACTACTATCGCGAGAAGAGCCAGTGAAGAGGATGAGATACAACAGTATATAAAAGACGGCAAAAAAACTTGGAGTGGTTTATATCCCGATGACAACTAGAAGAGTTGCAGTGCATGAATACGTCTCAACACTTGGTATTTGTAGCAATTATTGACCATTCAATTTTTATAAAAGTTATTTTGTCGCTTTCGCTTTTTGGTTATTTTACGTCGGCCTATTTCTGCTACTATAGCTGAACACCGACGCCAGGAGACGAGCAACCCCCAACCTGGAAATTTTGCTGAACCCCCACTTTGCCTGGGGTAGGAATCTTTTACTTACATAACATTGTTTAGACAGAAGACCAACGGTTTTACAACCTTTCCGAGGAATGGTATGTCTTACTATACAAACCTCGCCTAAATTTGTATAGCTTCTGTGAATACACCGACATACGTGACACTAGAAGGTAGACGAGTATCGCGAGCATTCCCCGAATGGTCACCCATCCAAAAAAGAGTTAATTATTTTACGAATTATCTTAATCGGCTTTTTACAAATATGTTTCTTTTATATACTTACTGGTATTTTTTATTTTTATTTAATGCGTAATGAATATTTAGTAGAAAACATGTTCATACGTATTTTTGTTAATGGTTTTGTTTTACGACCTTATGATATACCTAGTGAAAACGCGCTCCGCAAATTTTCATTAATGTGAAAAGTGTTCCATGATGGATATCAAATATGTTCACAAAAAGAGCTATACAAATCAGTGTGGGATATGCCTCCGCGAGAGGAATTGTTGCAAGGGGCTGTCCGCAGGGAGGTGTTTTATCACCACTGCTGTGGAACTTAGTTCTAGACAGTCTCCTAAGCCACCTCAACTCGGAATGTATCTTTACCATCGCCTATGCCGATTAGCGGAAAATTCGAAGGGATCCTTTACCAAAGAATGCAAACAGCCCTAAGAATTATTGAAAAGTGGTGTGAGGACCATGCTCTGTCAGTGAACCCCAGGAAGACGGAAATGGTCCTCTTCACGAGGAAGAGAAAACTGGGGCCAATAAAGGCACCAACTCTCCTAAACACTACGCTAAACTTTGCATCTGATGTGAAATACCTAGGGGTTACACTCGATGCAAAACTAACATAGAATCTTCACTTTGAAAGAAGATTAAAAAAAGCGTACATATCCTATGAGCAGTGCCGCAGTACCGTTGGCAAAACCTGGGGCATGAAACCAAACGTGGTTATGTGGATATACACTGCCATAGTGAGGCCAATGTTAGCCTATGGGGCTGTCGTCTGGTGGCCGAAATCCCAGCAGACGACAGCTAGACAAAAGCTCAACCAAGTACAAAGGATTGCCTGACTGAGCATAACTGGAGCTATGCGAACAACACTCACCATAGCAATGGAGGTAAAGCTGTGTCTGCCACCTCTGGATATTTATCTAAGAGAAATGGCTTTGACAACTATGCTTCGCCTCAAGAACGTTGGTTTAAAACCGGATGTAGGATGCGGAGAAGTTAGAAGTCGCCTATGGAATGGCCCGTGGAAATGTAATCAGCGTCTTCACAGACGGATCAAAAAGGAAGAAGGGTGCAGGATGTGGAATATACTCTAGATCCCTGCACATCCGATATCAGTGGGTAATGGATAGGCATGCTACCGTTGTACAAACGGAGTTAACAGACATAACCATAGCCGCTAAGAAAATTGCCCGTAGGCATACTACGGGTAAAACCATCAGAATCTACACGGATAGTAGACAAACCCTACTGACCTTGCGCAGTCATAAGATAATGACTAGGACAGTATGGGAATGCCATCAAGCACTGGTTGTGGCCTCGGCCTCTAACAGCATATCTGTATGCTGGGTAAAGGGACACGAGCGGTGCTATGGCAATAAAGAAGCTGACAAGCTAGCCAGGAGCGCATCGGTCCTCAACATTTTTGGACCCGGTCCCTCCAGTGTGCTTCCGTTGTCAGCACTTGCTGGAATTATTAAGGAAGACACTCACAAAGAATTCATGAAACGGTGGGATGAAACAATTAGCTGTCACTTCGCTAAGGAGCTCTTAGTGTATCCTAGCAAAGACGCAGCCAAAAAATACCTGGCCATGTCTAGGTCAAATGTTCGCCTGGTGACAGGTATTCAAACTGGACACTGTTGGCTAAGGAAACACCTTTACAATATGGGGAAGTGTGAAACGCCTCTTTGTAGGGGCTGTGAACAGGAAGACGAGGCAGTATTGCATGTACTATGTGAAAGAAAGTCCATGTTGGGAGAACGCTGGTCTTCAATGGCCTATATTAGAGAGATCCCCCTGAGCAACGTCACCACCTTTTTCACTGTAATTGGCTGGCTGGCGACTCAGGTGGATTGATCTCTCTAATGGGAGGAAGTACAAGGGGCCTAAGTGCTGTAACTTTGCTACCCTCTCCACTACTCCAGAACTCCAGTGTTCCATGACTTCGAAAAGGTTAAGAACAACTGATCTAAACCACATTGTAACACAAATCAGTACGGTTTTAAAAGGATGGTTATCGATAAGAATATTGTTGCCAGTCAACTTCTTTAGAATATTTTATTTGAAACAACATAATATTTTGCATACAAAGAAACAATTGTTCTAATAAATTTAAAAATCCCGTATTCATAGACCCACTGAACAGAAAAGGATCTACTCCTTTTTCATGTGATTGATTTTCTCATAGTCGTAATTTTTTAGCCCCTTAAAACTTGTTTATATAAAAGATGTATGTCCTTACTGATTTGTATTATACTGTCTAAACTGTAACCAAGTACGTTTACAGGGTTAATGTAATTTTTACAGAAGCAACTATTTATTGAACGAGGTCTGCAATTACTCGTATTTGGACTATGATTCCTGATTACCGAAACATAATCCACCAAAATTAGAGGTAATTTTCGGAGAGTCCTGACAGTTACAACGCAGGGCATAGTATACCCTTTTTTCTTTTCATCACGTATTTTGATTCGTGAAATTATGTGCAAAATGAATTCATATCTTCTGAGATTAATTTTAATGCCAGAGAACGTGAAATACTTGATCTAATTTTTTTTCCAGGTACGGCGACATCGCTAGCCGTTCCGGACATGTCATATTCTAGTTCCGAGGGCGAGGACGACTTCTTCGACGCAAACGACTCCCCCTTCACCCCTGGAAGTGTTGTGACGACACCTACGTGAGTAGATTTCAGCTTTATTATTCTCGACGATTGTGTAAGCGAACGAATTCGCCGCAACATGTTTACGAAAGCATCATCAAAACAGCCTCGAGAAAAATCCCCAGTGATGCCCGTAATAATTCGGATAAAGAGAATAATTCAGTTATCTGGAAAAAAAATAAGTTACACAGGACGTCGGAGATTCTTGTTTGTATATTTGAAAGGATAATTCTACTCATGAAAGAAAACAAAAAAAAACGCTATAAATATGGGTATGATTTTGATGCGCTGATTACTATCTATTTTTCCAAGTCAGCAATCATTTTACTTTTAATTATAAGCGTATTAGGAGAAGGGACGATCGAGCTACGTATTCTTATTTTTTAGATATTGATTAAACGGCATTTTTTGCATAAAAAGAGGTTTTCTTGTAAAACTTCACCAGATTAATCTTCTTTGATGTCTTTGTTTAAACAGGTCAACAAGTACAGGAGAGGCAATATGCGTAAAACGAAAACATCAAAGCATTTGTTGCTACGTTGCTCCATTTGGAGCGATTTTTCTTTAAAACTAATCGTGAATACGCGTATTTCCGCTGAATCACAAAGAATTTAAGAAAGTGATTTGTTAAAAAATTGTTGTAAATAACTGATAATAACTGCTAACTTCAAAAAATAACATTTATTGTTCCAAACAAAATTACTGGTCACGTGGTTTGTAATCATTTATGAAGACTACGTACAGTGTTGTAATATAGTGTAGTGTGTAAAATTTTACGCTATCATAAGGAATCAAAACATTTCAGATTAGTTTGTCATTTCCTTGACAGTAGTATGCGACGTGTGGATTTGCAAAATTGTTTCCTTCGGCTGGTGTTAACTTTGTTTCTGCAGTAAATTTCTGATAGTTTGTAAACTGTTTTTATTGCGGATGTGCTATTGTGGACTACTTGCTAACAGTTCAGTGATGAATGATGAATAGTTTGTATTGACAATGAAATTTGAAATAAGGATAACAAACTGACAACAGAGAAAAAGATATATACGTATAACTTCAAATCTGTTCTTGAATAATTGGAATATAATACAGATAAATCTCCAACGAGTATGATCGCCATAGTTATGTCACAGTTTGAAAACCTTGCACGAACACCAGATTCCACAGAATTTCATATTGGTTTGGCAGAAACGGTAATTTCCTAATGCGCATGTTCTGGACAACTGGAAACCGTTGGAGATTACTGCAGAAACAAATCTATTGAAACGTTATTTTCATATCCTCCAAAGTGTATTGTTTACTTGATGACTAAATAGATTGTATTGATTTCAGGTAGGTAACCCTTGACCTAGATAGAGATTGACTTTTAATATACACAGTGGTTTACTTAACCAAATTATCTTCCTCTATTGTAACCTTAAAGGGGTCGGAAAGATCAATTTTCTTCAAGGACCCACAGCTATATTTCGTATTTGTTGCTGTGGCTCGTAATTATAATCAAAAAGAAAATTAAAAATACTTAAAAATCAAACATATCTTCGTTGATACAAACCAAGAAAAGATAGCAACTTTTTTCCTTAAAACAATTGCTAAGGGCTCTGTAACTCTTCAAATATTGGAATTGAAACGGTTTTTGATCAACTACTTAGATATAAAGTTCAAATTTAATACAGTTCATAGTTATAATTTAAAAAGAAATAACCAGTGACGTTAAATCTTAAGTTGTACTGTTTGTGACCGCTGCTAACAACGCCCTAACTTAATCATGAATTTTGGACTTTTAATGGTGAAAGGTGAATACGAGAAAACCCAAGAGGCACAAAAGTTTTAATTGGAAATGGTCTGTAATAAAAGATCATCTTTGACGTCAAATAACTTTTGTAACAGTTGACCCCTTCTACTTCCCAAAATTGTAAACAGTGACTCATTCTCAACTTACAGATTCGTGCAACGGATGTAAGTCATACGGATATGGCGTGTCAGTTTAAAAATTATTAAATTTAGAAACAAATAGTTATGTCGATTTTAGTTAAAGCTAGATTGTCATTATAAATCTACTTTTTGGTACATTTAAATATGCAACAGGTTGGTATGTACTTTTTATTTGTACTAAATTATGTATGTGGCAATTTTGCCCTCGTAGACAAGAATGGCCTAGTACCATCCGTGTGCACCTCTTTCTTTTTTTATTATGGGCCATAGCCATTGGTTTCGTTAACTAGACTACTTACTTAGTGTGACAGTAAGGCGCTTCAATATCAGTCAAATCACTGAAAAATGAGAAAAGTATAATTTGTTATATTACAATTTCAACCCTTGTATCAAGCTCCGACATTCATTGTTATTATTTTCACACTTTTCCAGTTTAACTTTACTCTTTTACATCTCCTAATTTAAAAGTTGTGTTATTTCGTGCCACTAAGTTTTTATATCCGCCCAAATCAGTTCAAAGGGGTTTACACTGCTACGGTCACAATCGAATAAGTGTAACACCAAAGGTTTTGCCCATTTCCTCCACTGCATACTTCATGTATTTGAGCCTTCCGTAGTTTGTCCTTTTCTCCATACAGATGCTGTCAATTTTCTTTTCGTTGACTGGTAAGGCCCGTTATCCATGACAATCACTGCAACAAGTTCGATGTGAGACAAAATATGTAGATGCAAACCATTTTTTAAATACCTCACTGTCCATGTCCTTATGACTAGCGACTCGCCGTCCTTTCCCAGGATATGCCTTTAATCCCTAAGAAAATCCTTTTAAAATTACTTCTCGTCTTGCCGTACCTTGGAGAATTTCTATTATTTTTTCTTCTTTCTTATTATACTGTCTTTGCTATACAACAATTTCGTTCTTTCTATTATCATACTCTTTCAATCTCGTTTTACGTAACGCTTTCGTTTCATGCATAGTACACAATAAAACTCTTCGGGATCTAACCAGATTTTTGTCTTCCGTGATTGCAGTTTGCGTTTTCTTTAAAAATTAGAAGTTTATTTTTAAAATAAAATCCAGGTCCTGTCAGGTGATTCGTCTTTTTTATTTTTCCTTTCACCACTTTAAAGAATACGTATTTCCACTACATTACTCACCGAGATATCTGTTTATCCGTATAGCGCTCTATATTCCTGATAAACATTATTTATCATACGAGTACAATATTCTGGAGCAATTCTGGCATAGGATTCTAATTCAGCGCATCAAATTGCATAAGGATACATAGGTTCAGTCTTGGAACAGACCACCTTTTTTTTTGTTTGTTGTTTTTCAACTCTGGATGGAAATCTATTCTTTTTGAACATACTTTCTGTTCATAGTGATTCTTTCTGTCTCTACAATCCCATAGACATAAGAAACAGGAGTGAAAAATGGACACCCTCAGTGTTTTGAAAAATATAATTATCCATATTTTCGGTATTTAAGGGCGGTTCTTCGCGATTTAAAAAAATGGTAGCTGATGTATCAATTGTGGACCTGGATTCGGATTCAGTAGGTCAAATTATAAATAGATGCATAAGTCTAGTCTTTGGAACAGACTACTTTTCTTTTTTTGTATGTCTGTGTAATCCTTATCATTCTAAAATTCGAGAATATTAACGATTTTTAACTATTTTTTCAGGTTAGAAAATTCTGGTGATTTGCTGGGGTAATTCTGATATCAAATTCAGTGGGTCAAAATACTCGGGAATATATAGGTCAGGCCACAATGTTCAGTCGGTGTTAAATCGTAACTGGATCATTATACCTAAGCTATTTTATTCA
>NW_019418343.1:9206-16819 GCF_000390285.2 Anoplophora glabripennis | reverse complement strand
ATAATGTGTGAAATACTTACTTTGATGGTACTTGAAAATAAAAACAAATTTCTTTAAAAAATCGGCCGATTGGAAATGTGTCGTTTAGTCCACTATGTTAAAGGCACCACTGCTACCAAATTGTGCAATTACAGATATCTAGAAAAACCGGGAGGCGCGAAATATGAAATGTCCGGAGGTGCCCCGTGTCCGAACCTGCCCCCCTCTACCCTACTTGAGTTCTCAAGTACAACTAACGGAATATATTTTTACTNTGCAAAATTTGGGACGACTGCTTAAGATATTTTTCAAGTTCAAGCTCCTCGATTGACGAAAACACTTGGCGGGTCGCATATTTGGATAATCCGAGTTTATCATTCATTTCGGTCCCGGAATCGGAATTATCGTCCATATTTCGAGCTTTTACTACTCTATCGTAGAGCGTGAATTTGTTAATGCCGAATCGAGCAGCGGCCTGCCGTAATGACATAGTTTTAGACAAAACATCCTTAACAGCAGTTCTTATTGTCCTTCGGGCGCGTCTGGCACCTGCTTTTTCCTTACATATAGTACGATCATATTCGATGCAAAGTAATAAATCATTGCCTGTCAAGGGAACCAATGAAGTACGCCTTTAAGGGTTTCACAAATTGAATAATNATGTCGATTTCTGACAAACACATGGACAAGCTAGCACAGATCACGCTTCTCTCTTTTTCTGCCATTCCTTCTTTAGGACAGGAAAAAGAGCTGGGAAATGACCATTTCGCGACTTTTTGTTTCGGCAAACTGAATTTATCACTATGGATACTAAATGTTATGTACAATAACATATTAGTGTCCACAGTCATAAAAATGGGGGGAAGATTGTTTACAGGGTGGTTAATTGTATAATTTTGAAGTAAATTCGCGTTTTTCGCTTATAACTTTTTTCCGTTCATTTCCACGAGAAATAAGTCATGTACTTTTTTTTCGTCTTCAAAAGACCTACAAAACTAGCCCTCGAGCGTCAAAAAAAATTGATTAGATCAAAAGTTATAAATAGAAGAAGTTTATTTATGACTTTTGAATTAAACATTTATAAACTGCGTTATTATTACCAGAACGTTTTGGCATCACACCCCCTCATTCCTTACCACTGTCTATTAACTCACACGAAATCTGGAATCGGTAAGTTGAATAGTTTACAAGTTATGGCCTTATAAACAAATTAACTAATTACATATTAGTCTGAACGATCCCGAGCATCTTCCACAGTCGCAGCGATTTTGTTCATGGTATATTTCATAATAATACATTGAAATATATTATTTTTTAGCCTTAGTTGCAAAATGAAATATACGACGCACGCGCGTGATATAGTTATATATTATTATATATTCTTAACAGTTATGAAAACAGCTTTAAGTTAAAAAAAATCGTCACGATTCGTTGAAAAACAACGGAGTTACACACTACTGCCAAATATATTATTTTCAAGCGAATTTCACTTTTTTAACGCCATGGCTGTGAATATTATCGTCATTTTCTGCGTCGTATTTTTCATTTTGCAATTAAGGCTAAAAAATAAAAAAAAATTCCAGGTTGCAAATTTGAAATTAAAAAAAAATGATAGATTTCAATGTACCTATTATTATGAAATCTACCATGAAAAAAATCAGTGCGATTGTGGAAGATGCTCGGGATCGTCCAGACTAATAAATTAGTTAATTTATTTGTAAGGCCATAACTTGTAAACTATTCACCTTACCGATTCCAGATTTCGTGTGAGTTATTAGACAGTGATAAGGAATGAGAGGATGCGATGCCAAAGCGTTCTGGTAATAATAACGCAGTTTATAAATGTTTAATTATTCAAAAGTCATAAATAAACTTCTTCTATTTATAACTTTTGATCTAATCAATTTTTTTTGACGCTCGAGGGCTAGTTTTGTAGGTCTTTTGAAGACGAAAGAAAGAGTAGTT
Organism: Anoplophora glabripennis; assembly: GCF_000390285.2. Lineage (NCBI taxonomy): Eukaryota > Metazoa > Arthropoda > Insecta > Coleoptera > Cerambycidae > Anoplophora > Anoplophora glabripennis. The sequence continues at coordinate 14,875 of NW_019418343.1, read as the reverse complement.
TACTGTTTTCTCGTGGAAATGAACGGCAAAAAGTTATAAGCGAAAATCCTGAATTTGCCTAAAAATTATACAATTAACCACCTTGTAAACATTCTTCTCTCCATTTTTATGACTGTGTAATATGATATTGTACATAATATTTAGCATCTATAGTGATAAATTCAGCTTGCCGAAATAAAAAGTCTCGTCCAACTCTAATATTTCCTGGCCTATTGACCAAGAGCCGCAAACCCATATTCTTGTCAAGAACGAATTGTAGGCATTTCGCGAGACCTACAGAGAGCCCGAGAAAAGGTCAACGATGCCGAGGGTCGCTCTTGGACCACCCGTAACAAGGCCTCGAGTCCATACAGAATAAAAGGGTACATTTTTATTCATATCTCAGTGGTAGTGATTTTGAAAATAAAAATGCTATTGATTTCTTTCATATTTTACTGTTACCTTATTTAAATAACAAAAAAATTAATGACGAAATCCTCTAAATCTATAATCTAAAGATCTGCCCCGAGTGTCATTGGATCGGAATTGCCATTTTAGAGTTATTTAAAAGAAATACATTTTTTTACAGTTCCATTTTATCACTTTGTAATTTTTTACTGTGATTTTAAATTTATATTCACAGAAAACTTTGTTTTTTAAAAATTAATTATTATTCATAGGTAATCAGATTGTTGTAATTTTTCAGACACCTTAATTTAGTCGTCAAAATGTGTATTGTATTTTTATGAATAACTGCATAATGAACAAGTTAACAAGTTATTTTAACATAGTCAAAACAAACATTAGGTAAGTTTTTATCCAAACTGTGGACCATAATGGTTAAATTTTGTAGAAATTTTGTAGTGGAAAGTATATAAATATAATAAAAGTCAAATAAAAATAATGATATAAAAATAAAAAAATATAATTTAGTTGCACTCAAAACACAAATAAAATCTTTTCAAATTTCGTTGCTGACGTTCTGAGAATAATTAATTTTTACCTGTTCTTTACATTCATTCAGTCGTCTTTGTATTTTTTTATAAATATTTCTCGTACTTAGTGCTAATATTCACAGCTGTCTCTAAATAACGTATTAGGAATAACACAACATTTGTTCCAAAATACTATTATATCTTAGGGTTCTTTTAATCTATTAGATTAGTTTCCAAACAACTTTGCAACTTGCAAGCTTGAAACGATCAGCTATAATAAATTTAACTGGTGTAATCGATTTCCTTGTATCTTTACTAAGAATCCCAAGTAAATTACGTGAAGGGTACAGTTTTAATACTATTCCAAAAAATATATATTTTTATGAAGCCGACTCCAGATGATGCGGTCACATAAATGTTTGGATTATTTGCAGGTTATTAGGAGAAAATCTATAGCTCCGAGTTATGTCACACATGATGCACAGATGTGTAAATATGACAAATTACATGACTATATCTCCAAAATACTCTTAAATGTTTTACACGCGATATGCATACATATCTATTAAATGTCCACATGTCACCCACTTGTGCACATTTTTCACTTTTCTTTTAAATGCAGAAAGCAGTATACGGCTGGAGTTGCTTGAGGTGTTGAATGTTGTTCGTACATTCAGATAAATTCGTTTCTTTTGTGTTTAAATTTACCGTCCCCTCATCGAACCATTACATATCGAATAGTCCAAATGGTATTCCGTTTGTCTAAAAACATGGTTTCTAATATACCTGTATATGCACCATCTACACGATAAGACATGGGTCTGATAAATACATATTTCTGGCACATGTAACCGCATTAACAAAAACAGTCTAAGATATGTATGACATATATTTAGAAAAAAATGTTCGTATATAGTGTAATATATTCCCCTATTTTTTTGCACATGTCCATGGTTTGTATTAATCGCTTTTTAGAATATACCTTGATTTATTTTGTTTTTTATTCCACGCTTATAAAATTTCCATTTATTTGACAGATATTGCAACTTCTTTAAACATGTGATGTGTTTCATTTTTTTTATTGTTGTTAGCAAAAAATATATGGCATGTTTCATAAATGTGAAAACGAATATTAGTACATGGTTAAAATCTCAACTGTTCCAACATATTTTTTTTGCAAATTTGCATTCGCGGATTCAGTACTTAATTTAAATAATACACTCGTAACAATTTTTATATGACTAGGTTTAATTATAATATATTTTAATCCTATTTTTAGTTACAATCTAAAACCATCTTTTCGTGAATTAACCAAAATCTTTGATTCTGTCGGCTTTTTCAAATTAATAATATTGAAATAGTTGCAATCCAACTATTCAATTTTTTATCTAAAATTACAACTAAATGCTTTATGAAACAAGGAGTTACGAAATAAAATATTTTTTAATTATAAATCAAAAACTTACATCTTCAAAAAGACACATCTGAAGGAAAGTTATGTAATTTTCTCCCGAATAGTCTATAATATAACTGCTTGACCTACTCTTCTGTAATATCCTGTATTATATAGAGCATATCAGATTGCAGACCTTCAAGCTCACCTATTAGATATAATTAATGCTATTAAATTGTCTGGTCTCAAGAANGACCACTTCGCGACTTTTTGTTTCGGCAAACTGAATTTATCACTATGGATACTAAATGTTATGTACAATAACATATTAGTGTCCACAGTCATAAAAATGGGGGAAGATTGTTTACAGGGTGGTTAATTGTATAATTTTTAAGTAAATTCGCGTTTTTCGCTTATAACTTTTTTCCGTTCATTTCCACGAGAAATAAGTCATGTACTTTTTTTTCGTCTTCAAAAGACCTACAAAACTAGCCCTCGAGCGTCAAAAAAAATTGATTAGATCAAAAGTTATAAATAGAAGAAGTTTATTTATGACTTTTGAATTAAACATTTATAAACTGCGTTATTATTACCAGAACGTTTTGGCATCACACCCCCTCATTCCTTACCACTGTCTATTAACTCACACGAAATCTGGAATCGGTAAGTTGAATAGTTTACAAGTTATGGCCTTATAAACAAATTAACTAATTACATATTAGTCTGAACGATCCCGAGCATCTTCCACAGTCGCAGCGATTTTGTTCATGGTATATTTCATAATAATACATTGAAATATATTATTTTTTAGCCTTAGTTGCAAAATGAAATATACGACGCACGCGCGTGATATAGTTATATATTATTATATATTCTTAACAGTTATGAAAACAGCTTTAAGTTAAAAAAAATCGTCACGATTCGTTGAAAAACAACGGAGTTACACACTACTGCCAAATATATTATTTTCAAGCGAATTTCACTTTTTTAACGCCATGGCTGTGAATATTATCGTCATTTTCTGCGTCGTATTTTTCATTTTGCAATTAAGGCTAAAAAATAAAAAAAAATTCCAGGTTGCAAATTTGAAATTAAAAAAAAATGATAGATTTCAATGTACCTATTATTATGAAATCTACCATGAAAAAAATCAGTGCGATTGTGGAAGATGCTCGGGATCGTCCAGACTAATAAATTAGTTAATTTATTTGTAAGGCCATAACTTGTAAACTATTCACCTTACCGATTCCAGATTTCGTGTGAGTTATTAGACAGTGATAAGGAATGAGAGGATGCGATGCCAAAGCGTTCTGGTAATAATAACGCAGTTTATAAATGTTTAATTATTCAAAAGTCATAAATAAACTTCTTCTGTTTATAACTTTTGATCTAATCTATATTTTTTGACGTTCGAGGGCTAGTTTTGTAGGTCTTTTGAAGACGAAAGAAAAAGTACTTTACTGTTTTCTCGTACAAATACTGGAAATGAACGGCAAAAAGTTATAAGCGAAAATCCTGAATTTGCCTAAAAATTATACAATTAACCACCTTGTAAACATTCTTCTCTCCATTTTTATGACTGTGTAATATGATATTGTACATAATATTTAGCATCTATAGTGATAAATTCAGCTTGCCGAAATAAAAAGTCTCGTCCAACTCTAATATTTCCTGGCCTATTGACCAAGAGCCGCAAACCCATATTCTTGTCAAGAACGAATTGTAGGCATTTCGCGAGACCTACAGAGAGCCCGAGAAAAGGTCAACGATGCCGAGGGTCGCTCTTGGACCACCCGTAACAAGGCCTTGAGTGTCCATACAGAATAAAAGGGTACATTTTTATTCATATCTCAGTGGTAGTAATTTTGAAATTCAAAAATGCTAAATATTTTTTTTACAGTTCGATTTTATCACCGTAATTTTTTATGTGATTTTAAATTTATATTCGCAGAAAATTTTGTTTTTTAAATATTAATTGATATTCATAGGTAATCAGTTTGGTGTAATTTTTCAGACACTTTAATTTAGTTGTCAAAATGTGTATTGTATTTTTATGAATAACTGCATAGTGAACAAGTTAACAAGTTATTTTAACATAGTCAAAACAAACATTAGGTAAGTTTTTATCCAAACTGTGGACTATAATGGTGAAATTTAGTTGAAATTTTGTGGTGGAAAGTATATAAATATAATAAAAGTCAAAATAAAAATAATAAAATAAAAATAAAAAAATCTAGTTTAGTTGCACTCAAAACACAAACACAAATTTCGTTGCTGACGTTCTGATAATAATTAATTTTTACCTGTCCTTTACCTTCATTCAGTCGTCTTTGTATTTTTTTTTATAAATATTTCTCGTACTTAGTGCTAATATTCACAGCTGTCCCTAAATAACGTATTAGGAATAACAAAACATTTGTTCCAAAATGCTATTATATCTTAGGGTTCTATTAATCTATTAGATTAGTTTCTAAACAACTTTGCAACTTGCAAGCTTGAAACGATCAGCTATAATAAATTTAACTGGTGTAATCGATTTCCTTGTATCTTTACTAAAAATCCCAAGTAAATTACGTGAAGGGTACAGTTTTAATACTATTCCAAGAAATATATATTTTTATGAAGCCGACTCCAGATGATGCTGTCACATAAATGTTTGAATTATTTGCAGGTTATTAGGACAAAATCTATAGCTCCGAGTTATGTCACATATGATGCACAGATGTGTAAATATGACAAATTACATGAATATACCTCCAAAATACTCTTAAATGTTTTACACGCGATATGCATACATATGTATTAAATGTCCACGTCACCCACTTGTGCACATTTTTCACTTTTTTTTTTTAAATGTAAAAAGCAGTATACGGCGGAAGTTGCTTGAGGTGTTGAATGGTGTTCGTACATTCAGATAACGTTTCTTTTGTGTTTAAATTTACCGTCCCCTCATCGAACCATTACATATCGAATAGTCCAAATGGTGTTCCGTTTGTTTGAAAACATGGTTTCTAATATACCTGTATATGCACCATCTACACGATAAGACATGGGTTTGATAAATACATATTTCTGGCACATGTGACCGCATTAACAAAAACAGTTTAAGATATGTACGACATATACTTAAAAAAAATTTTCGTATATAGTGTAATATATTCACTGAAAGAAATGCGTTTTATTCTTTATTAGAATTCTATATACCATTATAAGACCATTGTATACTATATGTGACAGTTAAACAGGTGAATATTGGATATAAAACGCGTATTGCTAGCACAGTTGTATAGTGACTATAAACCTTATTCTTTATTAAATTATTGTATAACTAGTATACAACGTTTTTTATACCCTTTACGAAA
>NW_019418343.1:6729-8837 GCF_000390285.2 Anoplophora glabripennis | reverse complement strand
TGCTATTAAATTGTCTGGTCTCAAGAATGCCATTGCTCTCATATCGTCCAAGTCTTCCACAGTGGTTTCCAATCTAACGGAGTCGGGAACTGCAAACTTTGAGAAATGTCCCAGAGCGTAGAACATTGGCTGTTTGTAAAACTCCTGCAAGGTTGCGTTGACTATAATTGGAGAATCGACATAGTTGTCGATATAAGTGGGGCCACCTTCCTCATCCAGGACCATATTCCAGTCCACCCAACCACCTGCGCCTTGCTCCAGATTCTAAACAAAAATGAAATTGTAACATTTTTAGAGAACTATTCCCAAAAGTAAAGACAATGTGGCAGAAGAGGCTGCGTATCTTCACTTACAAAAATCGAATAATAAAAATGTTTTGCTAAAATTATAGCAAAACTATTTTTATTTAATAATCACGGAAAAGAAAATAATAACCTAATCTACCACATGCATGATAACTAGACATTGGAAATGGAAAAGCAGCTGCAACGTGGTACGGGGTTGGCTGTAGGCCGCGTTTTCTTTTATGTAATTTTATATTTTGCCTTCTTATAACTGCACTCTTTATATTGTGATAAAATATGTAAGTACTTGCATAATAGTATGAATAAAATAGGACAGTGTCTATTTTTCTATACTAAACGCTTCACATGGAACTTACCATAAAACATATATTGTTATAGTACTTAATAATAAGTACCTGTGAATGTTAACAAAATAATAATTTCTTTCTCATAAGGCAAGCGATTGTAGAAAACAATTAGCAGTTGCCCTAAGTATTCCGCGGTAAATACCCATTTTAAAAACGAAAATGACTGTTCAACAATTACTGAGGTTACAGGCGCATATCTGAAATAGTCGAAGTATGTATTTATTTTTGTCTTTTGTGTGTGAATTTGACGCATTGCTTGGTCGAGTGCATTGCAGCATGTGTCTTTATGGTAGTCAGTAGCATTGTGTATTGTGAACATAGAGCGGCACATGGCTTGACCACAGATTTAGCCTGTTTCTGCTACTACAACCCGTATTGCCGCTTACTTTCATAATACAGATTAATACTATTAATTAATTTGTTCGTAGCCACAAAGTTTCCAGTGTCTAATAATAATAGCTTATTAAATAAGAATGAATACAGCACTGAACGTTAGAAGGAAATGAAACAAGAACGGTAGCTACAGTTAACAGTAACAACATACAATTATAAATGTAAATGTTTGACGAAATATTTAAAACAATTCAACGATATTGATGTTGTTAACAATAGGGCTACTCATACCTAAATTGATTCTACATTCAATGATGCGAAGCAAATAACTACTGTTGCTATTTATAGGTAGAAGGTGAAAGTAACAAAGATGCAAGTTTACGACAATCGATCAAGTTGTTAAGTAACTTGAATAGAAATTCAGGGTCTCCATGAAATCTGAGAATCTGAGAAGAAAGTATTACATTATAATGTAATACTTGAAGTATATTGCTTTGTGATTTCTGGAACATTTTATAAACGACGAATTCTAAAATTTAAATAACGAGCAAACCTGTTTTGTAACTTTCTAGCTTGTTTTAAGTTCGTGAAAATTACCTACACCTGCGAAAAAGACGTAGAGCGATATGTCTGTCGAAACGTCAAGAAGTAACTAACTACGTGGCAACCAACTGAGGAATTGTACAACCATTGACAACTGCCAGGATGCTCGAAAATCGAGCCGGCATACCAAGTATTGCTCTTACCAGCTCTTTACTTAAGATTAAATAATAATTTTTGTTGCACGACTGAAACTTAATTTTCTTTACAAAACGAAAAAACACAACTTTTTCATGAAAGTTGTTTTTTCTGTATTTCATTATAAGTGCTACAACCTGTATGTATACGTATTAATAATATTACAGTAATTTTCTAGCCCTTTTTATAGGTACCGTACGCGCCTAAAGTATGGAATAAATTCAGTAAAAACGAAACAAATTTTTTTTGGGAAAAATCCTCGAACAGGTCGATTTTTAATTTAAAAAATACATATTTTAGCATAAAAGGCGATTTTCAACCGTCATTTGTTTTCGAGTAATGACGTCATCGACATTTTTTTTAAATAGCAACCCCCTATTTTTTT
>NW_019418343.1:0-3931 GCF_000390285.2 Anoplophora glabripennis | reverse complement strand
TATTCCAAAAAATATATATTTTTATGAAGCCGACTCCAGATGATGCGGTCACATAAATGTTTGGATTATTTGCAGGTTATTAGGACAAAATCTATAGCTCATAGTTATGTCACACATGATGCACAGATGTGTAAATATGACAAATTACATGACTATATCTCCAAAATACTCTTAAATGTTTTACACGCGATATGCATACATATCTATTAAATGTCCACATGTCACCCACTTGTGCACATTTTTCACTTTTCTTTTAAATGCAGAAAGCAGTATACGGCTGGAGTTGCTTGAGGTGTTGAATGTTGTTCGTACATTCAGATAAATTCGTTTCTTTTGTGTTTAAATTTACCGTCCCCTCATCGAACTATTACATATCGAATAGTCCAAATGGTATTCCGTTTGTCTAAAAACATGGTTTCTAATATACCTGTATATGCACCATCTACACGATAAGAAATGGGTCTGATAAATTCATATTTCTGGCACATGTAACCGCATTAACAAAAACAGTCTAAGATATGTATGACATATATTTAGAAAAAAATGTTCGTATATAGTGTAATATATTCCCCTATTTTTTTGCACATGTCCATGGTTTGTATTAATCGCTTTTTAGAATATACCTTGATTTATTTTGTTTTTTATTCCACGCTTATAAAATTTCCATTTATTTGACAGATATTGCAACTTCTTTAAACATGTGATGTGTTTCATTTTTTTTATTGTTGTTAGCAAAAAATATATGGCATGTTTCATAATTGTGAAAACGAATATTAGTACATGGTTAAAATCTCAACTGTTCCAACATATTTTTTTTGCAAATTTGCATTCGCGGATTCAGTACTTAATTTAAATAATATACTCGTAACAATTTTTATATGACTAGGTTTAATTATAATATATTTTAATCCTATTTTTAGTTACAATCTAAAACCATCTTTTCGTGAATTAACCAAAATCTTTGATTCTGTCGGCTTTTTCAAATTAATAATATTGAAATAGTTGCAATCCAACTATTCAATTTTTTATCTAAAATTACAACTAAATGCTTTATGAAACAAGGAGTTACGAAATAAAATATTTTTTAATTATAAATCAAAAACTTACATCTTCAAAAAGACACATCTGAAGGAAAGTTATGTAATTTTCTCCCGAATAGTCTATAATATAACTGCTTGACCTACTCTTCTGTAATATCCTGTATTATATAGAGCATATCAGATTGCAGACCTTCAAGCTCACCTATTAGATATAATTAATGCTATTAAATTGTCTGGTCTCAAGAATGCCATTGCTCTCATATCGTCCAAGTCTTCCACAGCGGTTTCCAATCTAACGGAGTCGGGAACTGCAAACTTTGAGAAATGTCCCAGAGCGTAGAACATTGGCTGTTTGTAAAACTCCTGCAAGGTTGCGTTGACTATAATTGGAGAATCGACATAGTTGTCGATATAAGTGGGGCCACCTTCCTCATCCAGGACCATATTCCAGTCCACCCAACCACCTGCGCCTTGCTCCAGATTCTAAACAAAAATGAAATTGTAACATTTTTAGAGAACTATTCCCAAAAGTAAAGACAATGTGGCAGAAGAGGCTGCGTATCTTCACTTACAAAAATCGAATAATAAAAATGTTTTGCTAAAATTATAGCAAAACTATTTTTATTTAATAATCACGGAAAAGAAAATAATAACCTAATCTACCACATGCATGATAACTAGACATTGGAAATGGAAAAGCAGCTGCAACGTGGTACGGGGTTGGCTGCAGGCCGCGTTTTCTTTTATGTAATTTTATTGAAACCGAAAATGACACAACCTTTGCCTTCTTATAACTTCTTTACATTGTGATAAAATATGTAAGTACTTGCATAATAGTATGAATAAAAAAGGACAGTGTCTATTTTTCTATACTAAACGCTTCATATGGAACTTACCATAAAAAATATATTGTTATAGTACTTAATAATAACTACCTGTGAATGTTAACAAAATAATAATTTCTTTCTCATAAGGAAAGCGATTGTAGAAAACAATTAGCAGTTGCCCTAAGTATTCCGCGGTAAATACCCATTTTAAAAACGAAAATGACTGTTGACAAATGACAATTACTGTGGTTACAGGCGCATATCTGAAATAGTCGAAGTATGTATTTATTTTTGTCTTTTGTGTGTGAGTTTGACGCATTGCTTGGTCGAGTGCATTGCAGCATATGTCATTATGGTAGTCAGTAGCATTGTGTATTGTGAACATAGAGCGGCACATGGCTTGACCACAGATTTAGCCCGTTTCTGCTACTACAACCCGTATTGCCGCTTACTTTCATAATACAGATTAATACTATTAATTAATTTGTTCGTAGCCACAAAGTTTCCGGTGTCTAATAATAATAGCTCATTAAATAAGAATGAATACAGCACTGAACGTTAGAAGGAAATGAAACAAGAACGGTAGCTACAGTTAACAGTAACAACATACAATTATAACTGTAAATGTTTGACGAAAAATTTAAAACAGTTCAACGATATTGATGTTGTTAACAATAGGGCTACTCATACCTAAATTGATTTTACATACAATGATGCGAAGCAAATAACTTCTGTTGCTATTTATAGGTAGAAGGTGAAAGTAACAAAGATGCAAGTTTACGACAATAGATCAAGTTGTTAAGTAACTTGAATAGAAATTCAGGGTCTCCATGAAATCTGAGAATCTGAGAAGAAAGTATTACATTAGAATGTTATACTTGAAGTATATTGCTTTGTGATTTCTGGAACACTTTATAAACGACGAATTCTAAAATTTAAATAACGAGCAAACCTGTTTTGTAACTTTCTAGCTTGTTTTAAGTTCGTGAAAATTACCTACACCTGCGAAAAAGNTTATAACTGCACTCTTTATATTGTGATAAAATATGTAAGTACTTGCATAATAGTATGAATAAAATAGGACAGTGTCTATTTTTCTATACTAAACGCTTCACATGGAACTTACCATAAAACATATATTGTTATAGTACTTAATAATAAGTACCTGTGAATGTTAACAAAATAATAATTTCTTTCTCATAAGGCAAGCGATTGTAGAAAACAATTAGCAGTTGCCCTAAGTATTCCGCGGTAAATACCCATTTTAAAAACGAAAATGACTGTTCAACAATTACTGAGGTTACAGGCGCATATCTGAAATAGTCGAAGTATGTATTTATTTTTGTCTTTTGTGTGTGAATTTGACGCATTGCTTGGTCGAGTGCATTGCAGCATGTGTCTTTATGGTAGTCAGTAGCATTGTGTATTGTGAACATAGAGCGGCACATGGCTTGACCACAGATTTAGCCTGTTTCTGCTACTACAACCCGTATTGCCGCTTACTTTCATAATACAGATTAATACTATTAATTAATTTGTTCGTAGCCACAAAGTTTCCGGTGTCTAATAATAATAGCTCATTAAATAAGAATGAATACAGCACTGAACGTTAGAAGGAAATGAAACAAGAACGGTAGCTACAGTTAACAGTAACAACATACAATTATAACTGTAAATGTTTGACGAAAAATTTAAAACAGTTCAACGATATTGATGTTGTTAACAATAGGGCTACTCATACCTAAATTGATTTTACATACAATGATGCGAAGCAAATAACTTCTGTTGCTATTTATAGGTAGAAGGTGAAAGTAACAAAGATGCAAGTTTACGACAATAGATCAAGTTGTTAAGTAACTTGAATAGAAATTCAGGGTCTCCATGAAATCTGAGAATCTGAGAAGAAAGTATTACATTAGAATGTTATACTTGAAGTATATTGCTTTGTGATTTCTGGAACACTTTATAAACGACGAATTCTAAAATTTAAATAACGAGCAAACCTGTTTTGTAACTTTCTAGCTTGTTTTAAGTTCGTGAAAATTACCTACACCTGCGAAAAAG
>NW_019418342.1:0-15981 GCF_000390285.2 Anoplophora glabripennis | reverse complement strand
ATTTTTGGATATTTTGTAGTCATCAACCTGCTTAATAGAAACATCTTTGATTTTTCTATATATACGGTCCCAAATTTGAATTAATAGCTTTTCAAAATTCCGTACTTAAAACGATACCATTCGCCTCAGCGCAATAATTTTTATATATTATATGTATAGCGTGTTGCATACCATAAGGGGTTTATAAATTCGAAATTTTTTAGCACTAATTGTGAATTTATTGTAATAAACATTTTTAATTAAAATATAATAAGCATAAACAAATGTAGGGAGAGTATCTGTTATAACTAATTATAAAGTAATTAAGAATAAGTTAAAATCATCATTAGGTACTTCATATGTTCGGATTAAAAACTGCCAGTTTGCATTTATAATGCAAAACTGGCAAAAAAGACTATATATGTATTTAAAACTGACTTTCAATTGTTCGTTTATAAAAGACTACACATGCACAATAAAACAAGAAATGCGTCTTTGTTTTCAGTGTGGCTATTGCATATATGTATTCATGTTCTATAGACAGAAATTATTGTGGACATAAAAAGCTAATCATCACATTTTTTTTTTAATTCTGATCATTCTGAACCATCCTATATCAACTACTTCTGAAAAATTTGTTTATATTAGTCACATTACTATGGTTCTTTGAACTGCTCAAGGAAAACAAAATCTTTCAAGATTAAGCTATGTTTCTCTAAATCCCTAACTATGGTGATTCAGGTCATAATGCACAAACCTTAACAATATATTCTACTATAAAAGAAAATAACTATATAAGCATAATACATTGAAAAATACATAATTTTCGATAGACAAGATGATAAATATAGCACTTCAAAATCACATTCTATTGCATATCTCTAAAAATAAGGAAGATTTGAATTTGAATCATGGCATTATGACCCCAGGTCGTAAAGGTCAACTTCCAGGGCAAATTTGTGGTTTCTACATAAATTCAGAAAATAAAATTGATATCATCCATTATGTTCTTCCTCAGATCTTTGAAACACCTTGTATAATTTTATTTTACTGGTATTGTTTCTAAATCGCCGACTTGTATATTAAAAATTTGTAATCTTGTATCTCTTCCGGTTTCTGATATCGTGTTTAAAACATTTTTTGACTTTTGCGAGCATGCTGTTAAAATTTAAATAATAGTAGGTGTTAGTAGTAGTAAAGGGGCGGCCTCAGCCTGGCAATTAGGCCACAATTGGGTCCTTTTTGCCTACCCCGCCGTCCCATCACCTGACCACTCTCTGCCTCTGACCCTCCTCGAACCTACCCGACGCCCTAATGAACGCCAGGATTTTGGTCCATGGAAGGTCTCTCACCTCAACCCCTTGCAGCTCTTCAGCACCAAAGACTTTATGTCTTATTCTCCCAAAGGCTGCACACTGTCCCAGAAGGTGGACAGGGGTGTCCTCCCCTTCGCCACATTTCGGGCATAGAGGGTCCTCCTCAATTCCTATTAAGCTTAAATGCCTCCTAAGTCTGCAGTGGCCTGTCAGAACCCCCACCATTTGGTTTAGGGCTCTTCGACTGAGGCTCAGCAGCCATCTTGTCTTGGATTTGCTAGGTCCATGTATAAAACTATGGGCCTGCCTGCATCCTCTATTTCTCCTCCAATCCAGACCTAAAGTTTGATAGGTCCACTTATTGAGGGCCCCATTAATGCTGCCTCGTGTGATACCTAAGATTGGTTCAGGTCCCTGTCCAGGTCCCCTGGACCCAAGACGAGCTAATTGATCCGCCCTCTCGTTACCAGGGATGCCCCTATGGCCTGGGACCCAAACCAACTCTACTTCTTTTCGTCTGGCCAAAGACTCTAGAGCGTCTTCACATTCCTGGACAAGGGCAGACCTAGTCCTCGGGGAGCTAACCGCTCTGAGCGCGGCCTGACTGTCGGAGCAGATAAAAATCTTCTCCTCTGCACAATTCCTTACCTCCTCCTTGCTTGCTACCATCAAAATAGCAAAAACCTCAGCCTGGAAGACTAGCATACATACCCAGTGAAAAGCTTTCCTGGATGCCGCTGCCTTCCAGATAAATTCCTGCTCCTGAAAACTCGTCTTCTACCCGAGATCCATCAGTATAGCACACTAGGGATCCCGGGGAGAACATATCACCATCCTGGGGAAAGTGGTGACATACTTCCTTCCTAACCTAAGCCGGTCCTCTGCTTCCGTAACCCTCATGGCGGATATTGGGATGTCCCTCTCCGCCCTGAGGGCCACGGGTTAAAATTTGAATAACTAATTTCAATGTATATTCTCAAAATATGATTAGTGAATATGAAAAAGGATTCTAAGTAGCAATACCATTTATGTATAAAATGTAATTTTCTTTTAATGAATCTGCAAACATTTTCATTTCATTAATTAAATCATAATGAATTGTCAGATATTAAAACTTCCATTTCAAACAGCTATAGATTATTTTTTACTGGAAAGGTAGTTTATGAAATATTTCTAATTAAAAGTAACGTATATAAGTAATATTTTTATTAAGACATACATCATACATTATCATAATAGGTTAAAATTGTTGCAAAGGTGAAGAAATGGTAATATTAAAAAAACAAATGTTTGAGGAAAATATATTTTTATCTATACAGGGTGTGCCATTTAACACTCCCGCTGCCAATATCTCGGAAATGAAGAAATTTATTTTAGTTCTAGAAACTGGGGTTGTTAGGTCCCTCGAATAGCTTCAAATTGCAGTTAGAATTATTAGTTCAAATCTTTCCTATAGGCGATACTAAAAAATTGTTTGATTGAAATATTTACTTGTTTTCAAGACATGTCGACTTCAATATCCAATGTATGATGTAACAGGAAAATCTATTATTTTATCTAAATCACACAGAGGCAAAATATTCTTATAAAATATTGTTATAATGGCTTTATTCACATCACGTACTAACAAACCATAAATTATAAAAAAACAAATGATCAAATACAGAAAAAAAATTGTACAATGGTAAATCTTATAAGGGGCAGAGACGAACCGTATTTTTTCAAATATTATTAAAAAATTGAGTCACACGTCATTTATCTAAAATAAAACATATATTTATCAAAAATAAAACATGTATGACAGATGACACATATTAATTCCCCAATAATTAGTTTTATCAGCTTGCATCTTTCAATTTATACCATTTATACTATACTAGTTATAAGATTTACCATGGTTTATTTTTTTTATATAGTTGATCATTTATAATTTATTGTTTGTTAGTTAGTATGTGGCATGTGGTGTAACATTATTTAAAAAAAATATTTTGTCTCAATGTGATTTAAATAAAATAATAGATGATCCTGTTACATTATACATTGCATATTGAAGTCAACATGTCTCGAAAACAAGTAAATGTTGGGAAAAACTTTATATTACAAAAACTAAAAACATTTAACAGTCTTTTAGATGGACCGCATGTCCAAGTCCTAGGAATCAAAAAATATTTTCGTATCACCACGCCATCTATACAGAAAAATTTATAAATTTCTTCATTTCGGAGATATCGGCAGTGGGAGTGTTAAATGGCACACACTGTATACATACATGCTTCAAATTTTATTACACAGTAATAGAAAAACTGCAATAAATATAGATACATAAAAAAAACGTCATTAATTTTTTGGATCCCACCAAGAATTTGGAAAATATCTTGCTATTGATTATACAGGGTGTTTCAGAAAGACCTCCCGTAAATACAGGGGGGCAATAGTACGGCAAAAAATAAGAATTTTTTGTCCTATGAACTATATGTCTATCTCCCCTTGTTTTCGAGATACAGAGCGATAAAATATAATTTTTTAAATAGAATTTTTACGAAAATTTCCAAACAGTGCGAAATATTTTTTATGAAATTTTGTATTCCGGGGTTTTTAAGGATGCCAAATACGCTGGTCTAATTATTTTTTGTATATTTCATAGAGGATGCTAGTTGTGCTACATTCCTATTACATTTTAAGTTCAAATTTTTTTTAAATTTAGGTTTTTTTACCATTCAGGCTCCAATTTCTAATGTACAATTTTATTTTCTAAAAATAATGTATTCTTGTTAGAACTTCCTAATGTGGACGGTGGTGTATAAAATAAGTGATTTTTTTTCAAAGTAGGCTTATGTCAAATCTTATTGATGAGTGTCTCATAAACAATGCATATTCTTAGTAATATTTTAAACTCTAATTACTTAACTTTATATCAAAATCTTAGTGATTGTTAGTGACTGTAGTTAGTAATGACTAAAAATGAAAATTGTACATAAATTGGAGTCCGAATGGTAAAAAACCTAACCTTAAAACAATTAGAACTTAGAATGTAGTATAACTAGCGCCCTCTATGAAATATCCAAAAAATAATTAGACCAGTGTATTTGGTATCCTTAAAAACCCCGGAATACCAAATTTCATAAAAATATTTCGCACTGGTTGGAAATTTTCCTAAAAATTCTATTAAACAATTTTATTTTGTCGCTCTGTATCTCGAAAACAAGAGGAGATAGGCATATAGTTCATATGATAAAATATTCTTATTTTTTGTCGTACTATCACCCCCTGTATTTACGGGAGGTCTTTCTGAAACACACTGTATAATATTAAATAAACAAATATATAAAATATTCATACAAGTATATATCCTATGCCTTAATTTAGATTAACACGGTAACAGTGAAACTACGAAAATTATTTTATAATAGCCAATCATAAAAAATACGCTAACAAAATTAAAAATACACCATCAATTTTACAGGGATTTGGTTCCTGCCTTGATTCAAATCAAATTTAAATCTCTCAATGCCAGTTTTTTAAATATTGAATTCGACTTTTAATTATTGTAGGTGTTCTATGTTGTATTTCCTTGTAAGTTGAAATAACTTCCATAATTTCTGTGGTGCTAGGATAGTTTGAACATCCTGGTTTAATATACTCTTGAAAAACTTCGTTTATTATTTTCTTTTCTGTATCAGTCCAACCTTTCGCTGCATTGGGTCCTGTCAAAATAAATTTATTTGTTTAATAAACATTTAATTTAGATTATTTGCAAAATTAATTGCTTAACACTGATAACACGAGAATGCTTAAAACTTGTAGCCAGTTTTTTTTACTAAGAAACCTCATTTATAAAATGTAGCACTTCAGTTTTCATGTGCATTAGCTACATCTCATGTGATATTAACCAGGCAATGTATTTATACAGGGTTAACCAAAAGTCCCGGTACGGCAGAAAAACTTTCAAAGAAAGCATTTTGGGAAAAATCCTTACACTTTTGTCTGAAACATTTTTTCCCAAAATGCTTTCAACAAAAGTTTTTCTGCCGTACCGGGACTTTTGGATGACCCTGTATATTGAAAATCTTTGAACTTAGTCAAGCGTTGAAGGTAGGCTGTCTCGGGCATCTATATTAATGTTAGTTAAGGGCGCCATATTCTTTAAATAGTTTTTTCCACAAAGACAAATAATTTCAAACATTTAATAACTGAATAATCTAAAGCTTATCAAATAATAGGAATGTTATGTCATGCCATCTGGGTATTTTCAAAGATACCGCACTAAAACGAATAAACAGAGTTGCAAAAAAACGATCAAACCATCAGGGTTTTAGGTACCTACTAAAATCTACGAAAATACTAACTTTTATATACAACTCCACATGTAAATATTCTTATAACATTTACTTGCTTAGTCCTACAAACAAAATTGTTTACTTTTATTTATAACTACAAGAAAGTAATTCTTAACATGTGGGGTTAGGATAACAGCAAACGCATGTTTTACAAACGCTTTTTTTAGTTATTATTTTATTTGAGTAAATTTAAATAGTAACAATGAATAAACAGAACATCCAAGGATTTTATTTTTGTGCTTAGTTTTGTTCTACACGTTTTACTTTTCAACATTTCAGTACCTAAAAATGCCAGAAATTTGAGTATTTCTCGGCCAGGGATATGGCCACCTTAAGGCGACGTTACACAATGCCAGTAACTTGTAGAAGTTAGTATTTAATTAGCGTAAACTGATATTTTAATACTAAACTATCTGTTTACACAGATTAAATACTAAAATCCAGTACTGGACTTTATAGTACGGGAGGTAGCGTAACATTTTTTCTAGGAATTTTATACCGAATAAATGAGTGTCAGTTACCACACCCGCAGTGGAACTAAAGGTGACAGCATGCGAAAGTTGTTGAAAGAAAATGTGGTTTGAGTATATTCATACTGTACAAAGATTCATGAGATGCTTTAAAGTATAGTCATTTTATAGCTTGTCATTTATAACGACAGTAATAGCGTCAGTTAGCGTCATAAACAAGCTGTACGCTCAGTGCATCTGAGCGATGGTGATGGTGAAACATTCAGCTGATGGTGATTTTTAATTTTGTTAATAATAAACATACACTATATTTTAATTTCAATCACTATTATATTAATTTAATATAAATAATGCCACTTTATGCTGTGAATAACGATCTTTTAATAAATTTTTCATACTTATTAACTTCATGGTGATTTTAAATTATGCATAGAAATATTAATTCATAAAAAAACTAAGATACAAATCTTTTTAATTCTAGATATTTTAATTTTTTACTTTACTAAAAAAAATTAAAATTAGAAAAATTATCATTATATCTTTACCGATACAAAAGTAATTAATCAATTTCATTAATACTGATTGAAATTAAAATATAGTGTATTTTTATTGTTAACAAAATTAAAAATCACTGTCAGCTGAATGTTTGTGGGTGTAAAGATCGTCAATTCGTTTGCCAAAGTGACTATGCATCGCTCAGATGCACTGAGTGCGCAGCCTGTTTATGACGCTGACTGGCCCTCTTACCCTCGTTAAAAATACGACACGATTTTCTTTTATTATTTTAAAAGTATAAAAATTCAACTGCATATGTTTCATAAGGTATAAAATGACTTTATACTTAAAAAAATTTAATATGGCGCATATAAGTGACTTACGTATAATCCCCTCTCTTCAATTCAGCTGATCATTATTTTTTAGTTAAAAATAATCGGAAAAACTATCATGAATTTTTATATGATATGAATATATTCAAACCATATTTTTTTTAACATATTTCTCATGCTGCCACCTTTAGTTCCACTGCTACTGGAGCAGCTGACGTTTAGAGCTCTTAAATGGTTTGTGAAAACTATTGTTAATTTTCAGTCGGTATGAAATGACTTGTTCAAATGTACCCTACCTCCCATACTATTAGCGACTTGTACAAGTTGCTGGCATTGTGTAATGCCACCTTTAGTTTAACAGCACAACGCTTGAATGGCAACTGCTTGCCGTCGACAATTTTACATTTTTGTATATTAAATGAGAATATGCCCACTTAACAGCAACGGCACAACATTAGCACTCCTTCATACATTAAAATATGATATCTACTTATTTATTCAATATTTTTTTCAATTTTTCTCCTTTCCGTCTAACAAAATAACTATTAAAGCTATTTTTTGCTAGGATAACATTTTTATTAATGCATGTCAAACGAGACACAGTTCATGCTCACAGTGTAGTGAGAGCGAGCAGTTGTCGTGCTGTTAAATGAGCAACAACCTTTATGTTTTCATATGGCAGTGGAGTTAATTTGCATTTAAAACCATTGTTTTTCTATACCTACTTGTTTTTTCTCAAAATACTGTACTTATATTCAACTGCAAGAAATAACAATAAAATAACTTTTTTGGTACATAAAGAAACCAAAGTATTAAGCGGTTAATTCTTCAACATTTTCAATTAATTTATTTTGTAAAACATATCTACATCCTGAACATTATGAATAGATCACTTGTAACAACATTATAGTTTAAAAAATGTAATTTTAAATTATGACTAATTGAAAATATTTGTTGTGTTAATAATTTACTTACTCTTTTTTTTTGTTAATTTCATTATGAATCCATAATCGCAACTGCTGAGGGCTCCTATTTTTCAGGTGTATATTATTTTGCTGTGCAATTTTACAGTCCTTCAGAGACGGCAATACATTGCTTTCAATACAGTTTGCAAATAAGTCACGCGCATTTTGTTTTTCTGGAGTCGTCCAGCTTTTCCTTGGAACGTATCCTAAATCCATATCTGAAATAATATTTCGAAAAAAATATATTTAAGTAAATTAGTGTAACATGCAGTAATTTAATATTGAAAGAGTAGTTTTAATATGCAAATGAAATATATACCGATAAGACGTGTCCTTTTAACATTTGTATTTGAAGTCGAAAGTGTTTTATTCATGGAGGGAGAAGGTAGTGAAGAAGAGTTTGTTAAATCAAATTCACTCTCATCCAATGCAGTTTCAATGGCATCAACATCTAATGTGGTTTCGTGAGAAATTTCATCACTTAATATGGCAGTTTCCATGGCAATTTCATCATCCAATGTGGTACTTCCCATAGCAACTTTGTTTGTCTTGGTACCTTGGGCTATCTCTAATAATTGAGACATGTTGATTATATCTCTATTTATAATTGGTTGTTTATAATACTCATTATGTATTTTAGGTGCATGACCAAGAAATTTTGGAGATTTTCCACATTGTAACTGTCTAATTTCATCTGTGCAGACTTAGTAGCAACGTGTTTTCTTAGTAGTGTAGCTCTAAGAAGAGAAGGATTTTTTGCACCACAATCTACTGAATATTTTGCCAATAAAAGACCAGCTCTTAAATATCTAAAGGAATTAGATACACCTTTTTGCGGCAGGCCAAATACATATGGGTTGTCTTTGTGAACTCCAGCTTTTCGGCGAAATCGTATGAGTAATTTTATGTATGTATTGTTATTTTTATTAAGAAGTACAGGCACACCTCTGGCTAATTTACCTCTTATTGTGAAACGAGCATAAGATTTAGCTACCTTTTTAGCTTCTTCTGAAAGCGACTCAAAGGCTTCAGAATTTTGTTCTTCAATGTATTGCAAATTGTTCAAATCGGATATCATAGCCCTCTCAAGTTCACCTGGTCTTTTCCTGTTAAAAACTAATATGGATATTAATGTAAATTTTAATAAATTTAGCCAAGAAGCTACAGAAAATTCCTTGTCACTTATTTCTTCATAATACTTCTGCTAGTTACTGGTTATATATGCATTCAATTTTCTTACGTCTTCTGTAAGTGGTAAAACCTCTTTTTTCTGTCTTTTCTGGTGCAAAAGACTTTCTGCAGCCGTTTTATTAACTGGTCCTTGCAACCCTGTCTTCAAAAGAACTAATACGTCCTCTACATCCTTTTTTTGTTTCTCATCTCGAGATTTTATACATTCCATTATATATAAATTGGCAATGTATTTTAAAGCAGTTCCTATCGTACTTGGCAACGTTGGTTTTTCATAGTAACCAGAAATTTTATCATAATTACCAAACTGATGTAATACCTCAATTATTGTATCAAATATTGGTGGTTGATATAATGATGCAAAATCATCTATTGCAGGATTAACTGATTTAGCAACTTGAAGAAATCTACCCATTATTCTCAAACGATTTTTTATCATGTCATAATGATGTCTGCTTCTGTATTTCATACACATTGCATTACCATAGACAACTAACAGCTTATCATACTTTATTAAGGAAAATATTACATCATCCCTCATTGAAGACAGTATGCAAGTCTTTAAAATTTCATTTGCCAAAGGATGAACATAATTAAATAATGCCTTACTATTTGATAAAATACCTCTATTAGTGCCAGACTGAATATTTTCATAACAATTTCTATAATGCCTTCTTAAGGCTGGTTTTGTAATAAATATTTTACACTTAGGGCACACCGTATATTTAGATTTTGGAATGTTATTTATTTTTCTGGCAACCACAAGGTCAGCATCCGAGTGCAGTGCTTTTGAATTGTATTCAAAATTCCCACGAAGTCTCAATTCTGCGATAAACCTTCTTCTTTGTGGACAATCTAAATACGTACATAAAAAATTGTTATAAAGGTTGTTCCAAAAATAAACCAACAAACTATTAGGCAGACAAGTCATGAAACAAATAAGGTATACTGTATAAAGCATTGAAAAGTCAACTTTTTGGATGTTCATGCTAAATAGAATTTTTTTGTTGTAATCGGTAGGTAAACTTACTTAAGATGACCATAAATTCTCTAATACGAGGGAGGTGGAGAAGGTCGTTTTTATTGTAAAATAAATTCCAAAAATGCATTTTTTTTACTTTTTCTTGAATAGCTCTTCTACTATTGGTTTTAGGAAAAAAGGTAATGATATAAAGTTGTTCAGATCAAATTTTCTACAAGATAGGTTCGGTTATTAATGTTTAATTTTGTTTTTTAAATGCGAAATTGTTTAAAAAAGGTCAATAAAATTGAAAAATCTATATATCAAAAAAGTACAAAAAATTCTTAATTGCTACTGGAACTGCACTGGAGGATGTAATATGTAATCCCAAGGCTATTTTTCTATCTCAAAATGGCAGCCTATTGCAAAATTATTTGTCCATAAATTTCAAATAGCTACAAAAGTGATTACAATTACTAAAAGTTGAGGATCTCGGCTTCTATCGGTCCGATTGTAAGGATTTTTTTTAAATTAATGTATTTTTACTTGCATTACAATGCAATTTGTCGAGATTCTCAAAATTGAAAACTTGCTGAAATACGGTCCTAGCGACGGACATTTGTTGTTAAAAATGTTGTTAAACTTCAATGTAAAAAAATCCCTTTTCAGCATTTAATAAGTACATCACAAGCTAATGATTCAATTGGTTTCATCAACTTATTTAAAAACCCGCCAATTTCTTAGCTACTTGAAATTTATGGACAAATAATTTTGCAATAGGCCACCATTTCAAGATGGGAAAATAGCCTTGGGATTACATGTTCGACTAACCAAGACATCCTACAGTGCAGTTCCAATAACAATTAAGAATTGTTTGTACTTACTTTCTCAATATGCAGATTTTTCAATTTTATTGACAAACAATTTCGCAATTGAAAAACAAAATTCAACATTAGTAACCGAATCTCTCTTGTAGAAAATTTGATTCTGAACAACTTTTATATCATTACCTTTTTTCCTAAAACCAATAGTAGAATTCAAGAAAAAGTAAAAAAAAATGCATTTTTGGAATTTATTTTGCAATAACAACGACCTTTCCGACCTCCCTAGTACCTATTAGAGACTTTATCTGAAGTATGTTATTACCAATTACAACAAAAAATTTTTATTTAGCATGAACATCCAAAAACCCTGACTCTGAAAATTACCCTGACTCTCCAACTAAAAATGCTCCACTAAAAAGATACAGAAGAACAAAAGGAAAAAATTATATATACAGGACCTCCCGTAAATTCAGGGGGTACAACAAAAAGTAAGAATTATTTTTTGTATATTTCATAGAGGCCGCTAGTTATGCTACATTCGTATTACATTTTAAATTCTAATTTTTTTTAAATTTAGTTTTTTTACCATTCGGGCTCCAATTTCTAATGTACCTACAATTTTATTTTCTAAAAATAATGTACTCTTGTTAGAACTTCCTATTGTGGACGGTTTTCGACAAAAAAAAGGCTTTTAATTGATTTCTTAAATATTACTGTGTATAAAATAAGTGATTTTTCTCAAAGTAGGCTTATGTCAAGTCTTATTGATGAGTGTCTCATAAACAACGCATACATTCTTAGTAATATTTTACACTCTAATTAACTTTATATCAAAATTTTAACAATCACTAAAATTTTGATATAAGCATAATTAGGGTTTAAAATATTACTAAGAATGTATGCGTTGTTTATGACAATTCCATCAATAAGTTTTGACATAAGCCTACTTTGAGAAGTCACTTATTTTATACACCGTAATATTGCAAGAGTTTAATTAAGTCTTTTTTCTCAAAAATATTACATTATTTAAAAAAAATTAAATTGTACATAAGAAATAGGAGGCCAAATAGTAAAAAAATCTAACCTTAAAAAAATTAGAACTTAAAATGTACGAATATAACATAACTAGCACCCTCTATGAAATATACAAAAAATAATTAGACCAGCGTATTTGGCGATCTTAGGAACCCCGGAATACCAAATTTCATAAAAATATTTCGCACCGTTTGGAAATTTTCGTAAAAATTCTATTTAAATTTAATTAATTTTATTTTATTTTGTCTCTCTGTATCTCGAAAATAAGAGATAGACATGTAGTTCATAAGACAAAAAATTCATATTTTTTGTCGTACTTGAATTTACGGGATGTCTTTCTGAAACACCCTGTATATACATATATATTTTTTGTAATATAGTAAAATTGCTTTTTCCAAATTCTTATGGCTTTAATAAATTAAATCTACAATCATCGACATTTTAAATAAACTAAACAAATTTTTATATTCCACGTTCTCTTTGTAAGAACAAATTGGTCTTATGACTTCCCTGTAATGCGTACCAAGTTGTTTTTGAGTCAACGCAAAAGTTATAAATCAAGTAAATTGTGTAACTTTGAAAACAAATTGTTTTAAAAATTAGAAATTACGGTATTGCAGTTGTTTTTTGAAACTTCAATGCCTATAACATATTAAAGAAGCATTTTAGAGTAAACTTTTATAGACACCTCACTTTATTTCATGACATTGAATTTTGTTGGTACATTTCTGTTAACGGCAAGAATTCAGACGACTTACGTCATATGAACAATTGAGTACGACATATTTTCATCAAGTATTTAAAAAACTCCAACTGCAACTGAAAATATAAAAACCATATAGGGTGTAAATGATAAGTTTAGCCAAACTTTAATGGCGTATTTTATCGATGAAAATAACAAGTTTTGCCCCATACAAATTTTGGATAGGACGCTTCCCTACGGAGATACAGGGTGTTAAAACATTCAAATATTTATATTATTTTTTTATGTGTAGTGTTTTGAAATATCTTAAAAATATTAGGTACTGCATTTATTGTTAGACATTTAACAATCAATAAAAAATAGTAACTACCAACGTAGGTATAAGTATTTTCTTATTTGATTTCCGAATTATCTGAAGACTAGTAAATTTTAAGAATACTTTACAAGAATATTTCATTTACACAAATTGATTGTACATTTTGAAAACATTTAAAATTATTTAAAAAACAAGTGGCATTCGAATTTTCTTTTTCAAAAAATGTCCCATACTCCCTCAATAACTACGCCACTGGAGTATATTTTGGAATAAGTTATCCATGAAAAAATAGTCCCTACTGAAAAAATGTCATTTCCCAACTTGTATAATTCAATCTTTTTTGCCATATTGAAGTTACAGGAAAAATAATATAAATATTTGAAACTTTTAACACCCTGTATCTCCGTAGGGAAGCGTCCTATCAAAAATTTTTATAGGGCAAAGGTTGATTATTTTCATCGGTAGAATACACCATTAAAGTTTGGCTAAACTTAACAGTTACACCCTGTACAATATTACACTAAATGTTTACACTATATATTACAATAAATTATAGAAAATGATTGTCTTTAAGGCCTGCACATACATATTCGGTAGCGATGGCGGTGGCGTTATTCGAATTTGAATACAAAGACCGCTTGTACCGCGACATGTACGTTTTGACCCATTTGTTTCTATACGTTACATTCAAACGCCACCGCTACCGCGTATGTATCTGCAGGCCTTTAATGTGATAATCTATCCAAAATATACGGGCAATAAAAACAATTGCGTAACGTCACCCGTGACGTAAGTCGTTCGAATTCTTGCCGCTACTATACAGGGTGATTCACAAATGGTGATCAAAATGAAAGCTCGTATTCTTTGCTGAATTTTAAGGAGAGTCTTTCCTATAAAGTTTTTATCTAGGACGCTTCGTTAAAAAGATTCAAAAAATATTTTTAATTTTTTTAAATAATTTAAAAACTAGTAACTGAAATAATTTGAAATTGGGCATATGTATTTATGTAAACAATGTCCAAAATCTATTTAAAAAAATTCAAAATATTTTCGTTTAGTTAACACCCTGTATCTTTTTAACGAAGCGTCCTAGAGAAAAACTTTATACAAAAGACCCCTTAAAATTCACCAAAGAATACGAGGTTTCATTTTTGGTCACCATTTGTGAATCACCCTGTATACATTCTATTTTATATGTGAATGTCCTATATTTTCTTACTTTTAGGTAAAATGACAAATCGTTTTACTTCCGGTTCTTCACAATGTACTTGCTGGAAATGCCTCTCAATATTTGTATTAGTTTTCTTGCAAAATGTACAGTAATTTTTTTTTTTGGGTAACACGGATTCTTTTTTTTGCTTTGGGGTAAATTGCCCGGGGCCAATATTATTTGAGAATGCACTTGGATGCGAGTTGGGGCAATTTTATCTATATCTAATGATTCAACTTCAGTATTAGTTTCAAAATGTTCGTCACTATCAAAACCATCACTATCAGAACCAGGATCTAATGTTGGCTCTATTAAAAAAAAATAATAATCCATTTTCTTTCATACATTATCATTATGACATATTTTTTTCTTGAGTGTCAAAACATTTCTTGTTTTAATATGTGCATAGCACATAAGTTTAGAGATACATATTTCTAACCACTTCATATTACGTATAAGCAATTTGTTATGTACGAACGAGTAGGTAAATAAATTTTAAAATTTTGTTAGGATTTTTTTGTTTACATTTCATATATAAAAAGTAAACGTTTTAAAATTTAACATATTTGTGTTTTACTTGCACTACTATAGACACATTTTATTTACACCATCATTTAACTTTAGAATTAGGATGTAACAATAATCTTACCCCGATTTTTATATGTACTTGAAAACAATTTTAACTTACCAAAGACTCGGATTCTCGGATTATCCAGTAACTCACTGTCGGATGAATCATAAGAAGAATTTGAGGATGGGACGTAACCAACACTATTACTTGACATGTCATTACTATTACCTGATATGTCTTCTGTAGTAATTACATCCTCATCACATGCATTAACTTGCGTTAAATTGCTACAGCGTTCAAACACTATAACATAGTACAGCATTTACTTATTAAAAGTTATTAAAATGATAATAACAATGACAAAAATATGGAACATAAAAAAATTACTCACCAACCCGAGGGAAGTCACCACCATTTAGTGTTGATGTGACTGCGTGGCATGCTTCTTTATTTGCCAAACATAACAGTTCTACATTATATGATGAACTTTTCCATTTTGTTACAACTGAATACGGAGTATATTTAATATTTTTCTTCGGTACATATGTGTATATACCGTCATCAAAACGAACTATAGCATGTGTGTACAAGGACATGATAATAAACCTGAAAATTAAAATATAAAAATTAATTTTTGGATATTATGGGATAAGATATAAGCAAGGTTCGCAAAAGTCATGACATTTTTTCAGAATGTAAATATGAAATTAACTTAATAAATTTACATTTTCTAATAACTTATTTTGCAGTTAATCGATTTTTTTTCATAAGTATTTGATACCCTTTTTACACATAATAAACTACACTAACATAAGAATGCTGTGGATAAAGCTACGAATTCGTCCCTCTAATGGCTTTTTAAAGTTACAAACTGACATCATCTATAAATTCGTATCTGTATTACTTACCATTAAAAATATGAACTGACGGATTGGTGTCTGCACATAATCTTAAAGCTATTTTAGAGAAAATATTCTATCAAACCTATCGTATCTTCTTTGATCTTTTACAGGTACACTTTTGTGAAAACAAGAAATACATACCTAGGTATTCAAAACTTGTTCAAATTAGTAGGGCCATACCTACATGCTTGAAATAAAAAAAATATTACTTACCATTCTCGATTTACATTACTAATTTTAAGTAAAAATACTAGAAAGGTAGGCAAACTTCGCTGACGCGAAGTTTGACCTTTCTCTCGGGCCTTCGGCCCTCGAGCCGCGCTGCGCGCGGCCCGAGCACCGCTCCGCGGTGCTCTCCTCGCTGGTTAGTAAAT